>NC_133619.1:63786871-63971871 GCF_048593235.1 Sminthopsis crassicaudata | reverse complement strand
AACTTTTTAATTTGGAGGCCATTCAAGTAAAACCTTGTATTCATTCCAAGAAATTTACCTTTCATTGTTTATTATTAATTTTGTGGGTATTGACAAATTAAAAGCAACCAGATTTCTTCCCAAAATAATACACTTATTTGTAAATTATCTTTTGACAGCATTCAAACTAAGAGGACATAATTGACTAGAAATTTATAGCCAAGAATGAAAATTATCTTGGATTTTTTTTTAATTGCCTTTCCTTCTGCTATTCTGGATATTTGGATAAATGGTATTTCTCAGGCCAAATGTTCACATCCTGTCAGCAATACTGCCCTACCTTTGGAGAGCATCCTTTGCATATAGAAAGGGCTTCCAGTCCACATAAGGATTACATAGCAAATAATTTGTCCATTCATGACTATATACACCATAAGAATCTTTTTAGACTAAAAAGCTTGTCCAAAGTTTAAGTTTTGAGTCTTTTTTTTTTAATTTTTATTTTTTTAGGAAATGCTGTCAGATGAAGATGACTAGGGTGGCTATTGATTTTTTTGTTAACATTGGTTCCTTGCCACAGCCTGTGTATATATGGGAGAATTGTAGTTATTCGAGGGGGAACAAAGTTGCTTGGGAACTCACCAAATAGCAGTGCCAATTGGGATGGGCAAATACTGTGGGAAGACAAATTGGAGCAAAGTTAATAAATTCTGCTGTTACTTTTCCTTATTTTCATTCCTAAACACACTGCAGATGTCCTCAGAGGAGCAGTCTAGCCTCCAGTAATTTGGAATTTGTTTCAGCATTTAAGGAGAAATAGAATAAAGGGACTGACTTAGGTAGATTTGAGAGAAAATTATTTAATTGATCTTCAAATACACTTGCCCTATCAACATCCGGTTTTTTCTGAGTTGACTTTATGTAGAATGAATGGAACTAAGTGATTATTCCCATTCATAAAAGTTTGGAATTGGAGGCAGGGTAGTATTATGAAAAGACTATTAAACCTCCTTGGGCCTTAGTCTCATAATCCCCAAAATAGGAAGGGTAGACCTTTAAAAGGTCCCAGGTTATTTTAGACTCCTGGGACCTTGAAGATCATATAGCCCAGTTTCTCTCTCTTTAAAAATCTTATATTCTCCCTGATTCTCTGATTCTGTCCTTAATTTTGGCAGCTTTGGGGTGTGGGTGTGGCCCATCAATGGGTGTGGTTTGTTGCTGCTTTGGGAGGGTTCTAGTTTCTAAGCACTTAAAATTTGGTTCTACACTATTTACTAAAGGTCTACAGGGCCTACCTGTGTGCAAAGTATAATCATCTTGGAAATAGGAAATATCAGAAATCTTTAAAGTGAGAAGAGCCATATTTTACCATAGAAGGAAGGAAAGGTGTAAACATACTGATGCTAGCCAATTTCAAATGGGCCTTCATATAGGGATAACATATGTATGACCCTTAAAAGAAAGCTTAAGTTAAAGTTGGTAGTTCTTTTGATAGTACAAGACATTGTAGTGGCCAAAATAGTGGAGTTGACTTCCAAAGATCTGGATTTGTTCAGTATTTGACTAGTTCTGTGACTATAGGCAGGCCACAAAACTTCTTTGGACCTTAGCTGTAAAATAAGGATTTATACTACATGGCTTAGAAAAGCCTCTCAACTTTCAGTATATTATCCTCTGGATTTAATTGCCAGGGTCATTGACAGATAAATGATACACAGGAAGTTCAGAGTGAATTCTCTTCTTTGTAGGAAGTTTTAATAATAGTTCAGGAAAACTTTTGAATGAATTTAATGATTAATGTCATTTAAGTACCTTTCCTATTGAATGATATATATTTTTAGTTATCAAATAATCTGACAAAAATGAGTCTCCATTCTCATCATTTTTGCCCACTGACCTGTTCTTGGTTTTGTAGGATAGTCTTTTTAAGCTCCAGCCATAGTTTCAAGGTCCAGAATTTTCTTACTTCCCCTGATGAAAGGGTTCAGTTCCAGCATTAGAAACTTTAGGCCAAAGTTAGATTAGACTATCTTTTGTTCCTTTTACCTTTCTCCAGCAACCTGTGTCCATTGTGGTAAATCAAAAAATACAAGTATCCTGTTTAGGATTGAGAAGTTAAGTTACAATTATTAAGTCTGTATCTCCCTAGGTGACTCCTTATGAAACTTCTTTGATGATTGAATGTGCCAATATGGCTCTTAAAATCTTGGGGGGGGAGAATTCAGTTAGCTTCATTTTTTTTTTTTTTTACAACATTGTCTGTAGCCTCTCCTTGTTCCCCTTTTATGGGGCTTTAAATAATAACTAAATATATTAATATTAAATAACTAAAATATTAATGGCAGTGACAACTGTTCTGACAACTTTTTGGAATTGTAGAACAAGGATTAGAGCTATAACTATAGATCTAGAGCTGAGCGGTACATTAGAAAATATGTAATGTAAATATTTAGTTTTACGGAAAAGAAAACTAAGTCCTAGGGATGTTGGTTAAATGACTGGGTCCAAGGCCACACAGTAACTTCTCTGACTCCAAATCTAGTGACATTTTCCCACACCAGCACTTATTACCAACATGTCATGTGTGGTGGTTAAAAAAAGGAAATTAATTCAGTTAAACTAGATCCTTGAACTGCTTCTGAAGCCTCATGGTTGGGTGTCTGCATCCTGTCCCTACCCTGAACCAGGCAACACTACTCATCACATAGGCACACCTCACCTCTGCCATAAACCAAGTTTCAGCTTAATCAACTGGCTATCTTTCTTATTCATCTTTGGTGTTTGTTATTCCTTTTGAAAAAGGTAGTAACTACATTGGCTGTCTCATTTCATCTCTACTGCTTCCAAAAGGAATCAGTTTCTGCTAAATATTCCCATGGGACCCAGAAAAGGCTATAAATACAATGTAATTTTGTGTGCAATTAATACATTTTACCTTTTCAATGTAAGTCATATAGAATCATATGATTTAGAACTAGACGTGACCTAAGTGATTATTTAATGTTTGTTTAGTAGAATCGAGTTTCCTTTTAAGAATCATGAACCACCTCATTTTTTCATTATTTCCCAGTAGTACCAGAAGGTAATTGAGTATTTTTAGTCCGTTTTACATGGGCAACAGCTACAATATGAAAGAGATTATCAACTTAATTGCATAATCTTGAGCACAGTAGAATGAAGAAGTAAGAGTGAAAACCTGGATTTCTTCTCTCCTGGCCATGTTGCCAATTTGGAAAGCAATTTGAACCAATTTCATTGCAAATAGTTGGGAAAGCTGACTAGTATGTTCTCATCTGGGTCTTAGCATTATATTTAAAGGAGAAAGAACCATTCAGTTTTTTTGTTTGTTTGTTTTTTAATGTCTTTTATCTGCAGGACAAATTGAGTTAAATGATTTCTTCAGTCATACAGCTAACTCAGGTCCTCCTGGCTTCACGGCTAGGGCTGTATCCATTGAACCACATAGCTATCCCCTCGGTAATTCTTAATAGTTTTTCTATTAAGCTGATGAATGATAATCAGTTATTTCCAATTGGGAGATGTGATAGGCTTTCTAAACTAAGAAGTCAATATTTATCAAATTTCTATTGTGTGTAGAACACTACAGAGAAAACAGTAGAAACATTGAGTAGTATTCATTTTTCTTTTGATTAGACAAAACATACATTTAAAAAAAAAAGGCACTTAATGCCATGTATTTATAAAGGTTGGACAGGGTGTCCCAAAAGATATTTTTAGTCCCTTCACATTCATTCAATTTATCCTCAGTAATAATATGAGTGATATAAGGAATTTGTTTTTATATCTTTTTGGAAATTAAAAAAACCAAGACTCATATTAAATGATATGTTTTTGATCATTGGTACCAAAATTTACAAAATACTGACTTTTAGACTGGTTTCTTTCCATTAGAAAATACACCTTATTTATCCCAATAATAAAAAACTAATACCACAGACATTTAATAGGCACCTGCTATATGTAAGAGCTCTGTGTTAAATGTGGAGAAATACTGAATGCAAACAACATGAATTTCTTTCCCTCAGGAACCCTATAGTCTAATAGGAGGTGGGGCATACGAAACAAAGCTAGACAGCTATAATACACAGTTCTTTCATGATAACTGTGAAAACAAAGGTTGTTGAGCAACTTGGAGGGAGGACTCAGATCAGAAGAGATGTTATATATGTTAGGCTTCAGAGGATGGACAAGAATTTGTCAGGCAAAGGGAGGAAGGACATTTAAAGCAGATAAACATTATGAAAACAGTATGGGCATGTGTGCCAAGAGTGAACTTGTCCATGTTTTGTAGGAATTACTGGTTAACTGAAATAGAGATGGTCTGGGAAGAATTCATGAAAGGGGTAGTGACTTTGGGGCAAACCTGAAGAGAAAAATGTAATTTGGCAAAGAGGAATAAAGTGGACATTTTAGTGTGGTGAAATGGGATCTTTTAATCTGAAATAAATCACCTTGCTGTTTTGTTTTGAAATCAAATTTAAACCATAATGGAATGATACCTGTAAATTTATCTTACTCCCTGTCAGAATGTACTTCCTCTGTCACAAGTGGGATTGGGAAAGCAACCAAGATTTTTGTTTATGTGGCGTTTTTTGTTTGTTTTTTAAATTGTTGGCCCCACTGTCCTGCTCTCAGATACTGAACTGAGAGCAGTAATCAGTCAAGTAAGAAACACCATAGTAGCCATCAATCTTTGAGAGGACCCTGAAGTACTCGTGCTTCCTTTTTCCCCACCTCAAGTACTAATCAAGGACAGAAACTAAGCGGACATGATCAAGTGGGCTGTGAAAATTCAGTATCAGTAATGAGTAGACAGAGAGCTCAAAAAACCAGCTTACCATGTTTCAGAGGCTCTTTTTAGAGATGGAGGAAAATCAGGTTCTTTTCCCCCAGTTCTTGACGGTGAACTGCAAGATGATTTTATTAATTGACCTGGGAAATTTCTTTCTATTTTACAGAAACAAACCAGAAGCAGTAGAAGTAACATTTGCAGGTAAGTTTCATAATATCAGTTGTAATATGGGAAAGTGGAAGACAAATATAAAACAGAACCATTTGTAAAGCAAACACTAAAGGTCTTAATATGTTTGCCAGCAATTTATATTCACCAATAGCCAGAAGAAATTTTTAGGAAAAAATTTAAGGTGTTAATGAACATCAAATAAAGTAGCATACTGGAAAAAGCATAGAAGACATAGAAGAAGCATAGATTCATTCCAGCTTTATTACATGTACTACTTAATGCAGCTTAGAGCACATCATTTCACCTTTGTTTTTTCATCAGTAAAATTAAGAAGTTGACCTAGATCATCTTTTAAGGCTTCCCCATCTTGGCAGTCGGCTTTTGTTGTGTTGCAAGTAAATCTTTGGGTTTTGTCATCCCAGAAAATGTACAAAGCTAGTGAATGAGATATCTTCACTTAAAAATTCATAAATAAAAGATTACCTGACCATAAATGAAGATTTTTTGTTAATATGCCAGTCTTCTCTAATAGTCGCTTACGTAAATATCCTGTAAATTGGGATTGCTGGTCCCATTATAAAACTTAAGTTCCTTTTATAGATAAATCTTCTGCTTTAGTATAACAAAAGGATTTCTCCTTTCCTTACTACCTATGAATTTGCTGTCTTTGAATTATATTTATACTTTTTATCTCCTACACTTATTTATGTTCTGAATTTTCTTATTAACATATGAACAGCCTTCTGCAGGGCCCTAATCTAATTAAAAATCTGTACTATGTATGTATGCAAGTGCATGCTATCCAAAAATATGCCTATCTCTGAAAATGGTGAGATACTTTTTTTGTCACTATAGAGGAAATTTTGAGAGAAAATGACTATTAAATTTAACTATAATTAAAGTGACAAGATAAATCATCAGTTTTACCATATTTACCTTTATGGATATTGTTACATCTTCTTAAAAGTGGCTAGGATATATATGTGTGGTTCATAAAACTGGGCTGTTTGATCTTTGTGGATTTAAATAAGATTAGGGAGTTCAGTACTTAGAACTTCTAACTGTAATATTGGCTTTGACTTCCACATAAAAGTAAAATGTTATGTTTTACTCCAGTTTTTATTTTTTGTTTCACTTCATGCTGACCTGTCTTAAGAAAGCATAAAGATAATAATCACAAAGCATTCAAGTGGAATGTGCTGAGTAATGTGCCCCTTGGCCAGCTAAACATTCTTACTCTATGCTTCTCCCACAGACTTTGATGGAGTCCTTTATCATATTTCAAATCCCAATGGAGACAAAACAAAAGTGATGGTCAGTATTTCTTTGAAATTCTACAAGGAACTGCAAGCACATGGAGCTGATGAGGTAAGATCTCTGCTATTTTTTCCTAATGACTCTTTTACATTCCATCTCGCCTTTCATTGTCAGCTTCCCACAGTAGGCTAAATCACCTCCATTTTCTTGAGTGTGCCACACCTAGCAAAGGCTAATCAGGACTTTTGACCCTACCTATTAAATTATTTATCTCATAATACACTGTGGCATTTCTTTTTTAAAATGATCACCACTCTCAAACTCTAAAGACCTTTGGTGATCTCTAAGCAAAATATATTAATCAAACCCTGAATGATACACTGACTTTTTTGAAGATAAGCATTATCCATATTTCTTGACCATTAGAAGAAAGAATGATTGGTACAAGATGTGTTTGATTATATTTTTGTTTCTTTTACTGTTAGTTGTTAGAACCATTTTGACCAGGGATGCTACCCAAATGTTTCTACCAAATTAAAAAAAAAAAAAAACCAAGTTTGAATTACTTCCCCATTCTAGAAGTGAAAAGCCCCTTTCTTTTTGGTTTTTCAAACTGATCATTATTCCTTGTGCCTGGACTCCCTTCTGATTTTTAACTGTCTTAGAGGAAGTAAGAGGGGGTGTCTAGGCATTATGAAACTCTTTAACTGCCATACTTTGTTCATTGGCTGTTGGCTGATCTCTACAATGACAGGTTTAGTTCCTGTTGAACTATATTTGTTCTGGGGAGGGCCATTTATGGAAGAAAGAAAATGCTTTTACATTACTGTATGCATGCTGTGGTTGAGTTTCAAAGCAGGAAGTATGACTCAGTTCCTGAATTAGTTTTCAAATAGCCTAGTTTTAACAAACTGAGTCCTTGCAGTATTGAAGGAAGATGTAGCTATTTCTATTCATTTTTTTTTTCAATATAAGGGAAACAGTATTGAATTATTTAAAAGGATTATTATAATATAAAATTTAAAAAGGAGTAAATGTTTTTTTAAATATCAAAATAACTTTTAATAGATTGGGATTATTCTAAATGTTTTCTTCAGAGTTGAAGGATCAGAGAAGTAGAGATGATCATTTCTCATAGTGGTTATGATTTTTACTCCATCATGAGAAGTCCAAGAAGAAAAAAATGATAGGAATAAAATTCTTTAATCTAGAAAAGAGTTGAGGAAAAGGGGAACTGACACTTAAACACAGTCTTTAAGTGAAATGAAGGTTTGTCACAGGAAAATTCTAAGCAGTTTCTCTCCCCTGAATGCAGCACAAAAAGAAATGAATCGATGTTCCAGGAAGAACGGGTTTTACTATCAGAAAACTACCTAGCAAAATTATTAAATGCATCAGGCAGCTGAAAGACATTTTGTACTAATTTTGCTGAGCATAGAAAACAATTTCTCTTTAATGATCTTGATGAAGAAAGGGGAAAACTACTGAGCTAGGATTCTTCAGGATCCTCTCCTATTCCATGATTCTGGGAGGAAGGGAATTCAGATCAGATTGTTCTGTTTAACAACCCCGGTCAAAGAGCAAACACCTCCTGCTTGGGTGGAGTGAGGAACATCCATGGTCTTGGAACCTCATCAGCAACAAATCACTCCCTGAGTCAGTTAAACAGTTACCAGAGTGTGATAACAAGAAGCATTTTGTTCTGTGTCTGAGGATCTCAGGCTTTAGCAGGCTTCTTCAGAACAGAAGGTATCTCTTATTGATAGGGGAAAGATGTGACAGTGACAGCTGCCTCCTGATGTCATGTTGGAAGAGGGGGCGCAAGCTGAAAAATAAATCACTGTTAAAGTGCATTTCTGGAATCGTGCTGAGGAGGCAATGGGTTTGCTGATGTGGGAGGAAAGGGGCAATGATAAAGTGGTTAGATACAGTATGAATTGAATCTTGAGCAACTATTAGATCTAAATCCTGAGGCTTGGGTTTTACCTACTTCTCATTTACCTTTTTCTCACATTCTTCAGGACATGAAAGAAGTATAAAGTACTTAGAAGACCAAATTACAATTTACTGGTTCCTCTATCTTCTGGGTACACATGTGGCTTATTTTTCAGCTCCTTTTATATCATTTAAAAGTCTATGATCTTGCACTGGCCCTGTAATCTGAATTCAAATCCAGCTTTAGACATTTAAGACTTCGTAGCTGTGTGACTCCTGGCACGTCACTTAACTCCAATTGTCTCAACACACACACATTAAAAAAAAAAAAATCTATGACCTTAAGACTGACTTCACTTCCTCTTCCTTAACACTTAAATAAGTGTTAATAAGAATAGAGATTTAATGCAACAAACATTTATTAAATGGCTACTTTGTGCTATGGATATGGTACACTGGAGGATACAGAAACGAGTGACTATTTCATTTATGTACAAGTCAGAGAAGGCTATATGATCACTAAATGGATCTCTGCATTTCTTAGTAGATTGCTCTTACAGAGGAGAGCCCTTAAAGCAGGGGTTCTCAAACTTCAGCCCACTGAGGACGTTTATGCGGCCCTCTAGGTTATGGCAAATGGGCTGAGGGTGGAGACAAGAGTGTGAGTTTTTGTTTTTACTATAGTCCGGCCCTCCAACAGTCTGAGGACTTTTAAAAACTTTTTAAAAGTTTGAGGACCACTGCCTTAAAGTACCAGTTAGCTGTTGACTTGGCCATTAGAAAGGAGAAGATGTTTCCATGAACTCAAGCAAGTTAGTATGATTATAGTGAGATTAAGATATAAATTGCCCAGCCTGAGTCTTATCACGGACTGCTATCTGTGCTTTAATTTTACCCAATAGAAAATGAATAATTATCTTTAGCACAGGAGACAGTGATTAGGGTTAATTAAATAGGATGTATCTATACAGTACAATGAATTAGACAGTAAATGAAAAATATTTCTCTATAAAGACCAGAAGATACTGAAAAGGTTGTTATATTGGTGACAACTTCATTAATGATGTCTCTTCCATCCTCACATACAGTCATCCCTTAATATTTGCAGATTTCATGTGCATGTTTTTGCTTATTTGTGAATTGCCCATCAATAATTAAATGTGAATTTTGGGGGATGTGCAGTGACACTTTTGTTTTTTGTTTTCGTTTTTTTTAAAATAGTAATCCATAAATGCATAAATACTTTATATTTTCAATGTATTTTGTCATTTGATACTATAAATATACATACACAGATTTATTACAAACAGTTAAATTTTGATTAAAAGTTTCAGTCTACTAAAGTATGGGCTCTCCACTCCCTTTGGGAACAGCTCCTCTTTGTCTCTTTACCATCCAGACTATATCATGTAATTTTCTCCCATGTAATTTCTTTCCAGACTATATCATGTAATCTTTGTGGGGCAGGGGTTAATATTTTATTTTTCCCAGTTACATGTAAAACAATTTTTTATACATTTGTTTTAAAAACAAATTTGAGATGAGGCCTAGAGTTATTCAGTTTTTCAATTCACAGAGGTCCTGTAGCCCTAACATCCTGCCAATGTTGAGAGAACTGTAGGTGCTTTACTTCTCTACTTCAACTCTTTGTTCCCTTTCTTTTCATTCTACCTCTCAGACACAGAAGTGAAAGGAGACATCTGCTTACTCTGCTTAAAAACATCACAGCTTTCAGTTGTACATGTCAGAAAGAGGCAAGAGGGAAAGGCCTTTAATGACAGGCTGGAAAAGTCACTAATCTCTTGCTATATGGTGGGTGAACAATGAAATGACTGAGGGGTAAAAATAAAAGTTTGATCTTCTGAGCATATCATTTTGTTAAGCAATACATGCCAATTGCCCAACAAATCAGGACCAGTCCCTTCCTTAGATTAGGGCTAGTCCCCAAGTATAGGGGGAGATAATAGACTTATACATTCAAAGCAATTGAGTAAATAAGGCGAATTATCTAAAAGAAAACACTACATCATCAGGTTTATGATTTCTAATTGTGTGAAAGAATAGGGACTTTCCAAATTGAGAGAAGAGCAAACAGGTACAATTCCTTGAATCAAGAATAAATTTTTTAAATAATCAAAGAAACATGGAAACAATAACTGATTGATCAGTACAGGGTCATTTTTCAGATAAGACACATGGGTTGTTTGAGATGTACAATTGTGAGAAGACACTAGAGTTTCAACATACCATTTCTTTGTTGCCTTCCACCGAGACAGAGGAAAAGCCCTTGGGTTGGCTAAAAACATGATTTGGAGTTCCTGGGTAATTACAAATATTGAGTTAGCTAAATTGAACAATGGCTACCTCCAAGTATTAAATTTAATCAAAGCCACACATCTTCCAAAATGAAACTTGAGGGGCAGGAACTGCATCATTCTCACTGATTGCACTGAGGAAAGATGGTGCTAGGATGAGCACAATAAGATCCTGATTATATAGCTCAGCTATGTTTCCACTTTATCTCTGAACTTTGACTATAAATTGTTAGAACCAGAAACAGACTTATCCTAAGAGATCCCTACAATACAGCCCCTTATTTTAGAGCTGATGGAGGCTAAATGTGTTGGACCAAACCTTGGTTTCTTAAAAATAGATTTGGGGAAATATAAATTATCAAAGGTGGAACAGCAGTGGCTAGGATCCAGCTATTATGTCGTGTGTGTGTGTTTTGTGTTTTGTTTTTTTTTTTAGATTACAACTTCAAAAATTTCAAAAACAAAAGAGAAGCTGCTAACTGAAATCATTCTTAATCATCTTATTTTTGTCTTGGAATTTTACTTGGAGTTAGTGGATTGACTTGGGCAACTGCTTTCACAGTCAGGTTAGAGGAGACTTGTGCATAATGAGAACTTTGAAAAAAGGTGGACAAAACAGAGGGGACAGATTGTCCTATAGGGATAGGTGATAGGACTCTGAAAAGACAGTGTCAGATTTGTCTTGCTTGGTAATTCTTGAATGAATGCCTCCTATTCTATCCATAAAATAAAAGGGAAAGGGGAAAGATTACTGACCAATTTTCCAGAAAGAATAATAACTTGATTTCTCCTTCATTTTAAAATTATTTCTTTTTTTTGAACTTTCTCATACCATCCATGGCATTTTCTCTTCCTTTTTATCCTTTCTCTCCTATCTTCCTTTCCTTTCCTTCTTTTTCCTGTAGTTACCTTAATAATGTCTTCTCACCCCATCCTCCTTTACACCAGATTGTTAAGTTCCTATAAAGCAAATTTTGTTTCCCTAGGAACTAGCACATAATAGACCCTAAATAAATGGGTTGAACTGAACTTTACAAATGAATGATTAAAAAGAAAAAACCTTTGAGATGACATTGTGTTATTTTTTATTTTCCAGTTGTTGAAGAGGGTATATGGAAGTTTCCTGGTAAATCCAGAGTCAGGTAAGCTTCTGTACACTAACACTTTAAACTTTAGCTTTTGCTAAAGGATTTAATCTGAGTTTTGTCCTTTCTTTCTCTTTTTTTTAATGTTTACATTTCATTTCATGGGCCCAGTTTTCCTCTGTATAAAAAATAGGACTCAGTGATACTGTTCTTTCCAGTATAGATAGAGATGGATATATCACCACAAAAATATCACGGACAATTGCTGCCTTCATTTCCAGCCCAAAGCTTGCCATTGCAAGCAGTGATTTTTTTTTTTTTTTTCTTTTTTTTAAATAATGCTTTCCCCCCTGTCTGCTGGTTAGAGGAAGAGTGTAACTGAAATTGAGAGAAAAATATTTGTCTCCTCTTAGTCTACTATTGATCGTTAATCTACTGATGGACTTTAGAAGAGTTGAAAATGTCTTGTGACCCGCTTTGATGGGCAAAGCTGTGAGTTATTAGAACTCTTAATTGGAAAAAACTAAAGACTATATTATATCAGTGATTACTATATGTCCCATATCCTGAAAACAGCCTCGTTCCATGCTAAATAAGATTTTAAATTGTAAAGCTATTTGAAGGGTAAGATATTCTTAGAAACATGAGCTTTTAACTATGATGGCAATTATTCCTCACTTCCACCCCTTTTCTGTCTTAGGATGTATTCTTTATGACCTGTTATATTACTACACCTGATAACAGTTTCTGACAAAAAGAGTGTGATTGAAATACACACTCTTTGTAAAAGAAACACACAATAGAAAAACAATTCTACATGCTATTCTCTTTTTTCATTTTCAAGGATTAAATAAAATACAAAAGTTAAAATTCAAGAGACAGAATTCAGATTTTGATAGTTTTGGTTAGGAAGGAAATGTTTTCTGGGAAAGGAGAATAACCTTGGACCTACACCTTTCCTATTTTTCTCCTCAGCAGGAAACTTTAGGGGATCCTTTTGTGACATGTATATGATTGCTGCAGAAACCATATACAGTGTACTGTTAAATACCATATTAAAAAACAACTGAAATGTCTGCCTCTCGTTACTTGGGGATCATTTGTCTAATCCAGTTTAGAAATCTTAAATCATATAGTACTGAATTTTTACTTGAACACATTGCTTAGCATTCACCCTTCATTGTCCTCCTCCTTCCTTAAAGTCTGAGACTTGTTTTATCTGACTTCTAAAATGAGTAAACCTCAGCTCTGAAATTATTCCCTTTGTTATATTCTCCCAACTCATCTGTTTATCTGATTCCCAGGTACCCAAAACAGGGAAGTTATTGTAATTATTTAATGTAGAGAGCCACCAATGTATTAAATACTATCCAGAACAAAAATTTAAAGAACTCATGATATAAGGTTAATGATCAGAATGATCAGGACCAAAAAAAAAATAGAATGGAGATACTCTTGGCAAGAAGAAACAGTAATAACACAGAAGTCTGGTACATTCAGCAATTTGAAATTTATACCATGCTGGTAAAAACAAATTCTGTGCCCAAGTCTCATCAGTTGCCTCGGATATGAATCAGCTCTATTCAGACCTCTCCAACTTATACCCAAATGTTTCTTTATACACACTCCCATATCATTTGAACCTTTTGGATCATATTAGCAGCATATATATCTAATCACTAGTTTCTGCATTTCCTAATTCTTACAGTGCTTATTAGATGCTAATTATGTTGATTCTTGGCATGTTACTCTGGTAAGAAGATGTCTCCTTATTTGCCTTGAACCTAAAGGAATGTTTTTATGGATACATTTATATTTCTGCATTTATATTGATAATTTTTAATGGCATGTTCCTTTTATACAAATGTCTCTGGAACAAACCACATTTCTTATTGAAGTTCCCAGATTGTGTTCTTGGAAGCATTTTCTTTGCTCTAAACTGTAGGTGTCAAACACGATGTCAGTCATACTCAAGGGAACCAGATTAAAATGAGTAGAATATAGATGATGTTAATATGTTGTTTTCTAGCTCAATATGCCACCTCTTGTTGGGATCTTTTATATATAGTTTAGTAGGTCCCTCATTCTATATGGGCTTGATACACGTGCTCTCAACTTCAGCCATTTTGGTGTCACTTAATTTCTATTTGATATTTAAGTGTGTTATATTTGTAAGCATCAAAGAGATTCTGCCCTTGTAGTGAGGAGAATTTGATGGGCTTTTTAAAAAATTAATTTTATTCAATTAGCAAAAATTGATTTTCCCTTTCCACTTGTTGTCAAAGTCATACTGACCATGTCCAAAAACTTTTTTCAGTCTGCATTGAGTTGATCACATCTCAATTCGGAGATGGTAGGAAAGCTTCAGCATGTGTACTCTAAAATTATGGTTGATTATTTCATTGTTCAGAGTTTATAAGTTTTTCAAAGGTTTTTTTCTTTATAATGTTGTTATGAAATTGTTTTTCTGATTTTGTTCTGCAGAATCTTTATATCACTTCATATCAATCTTCAGGATTCTCTGAAACTGTTCCTTAGATCATTTCTTATGATACCAGAGTATTCCTTTACTTTCATATATCATAATTTGTTCAGCCATTCTCCATTTTATGAGTATCTCTTTATTTTTCTATTCTTTGCCACCACAAAATAACCCCCCCCCCAAAAAAAAAAAAACACACACACACACACACACACACACACAAAACCCTGCACACATATATTTGCATGAGTCTTTTTTTTTTCATCGGTATCTTTAGGATTGGGCCTAACAATAATATCACTAGGTATGCAATTGAATAAGTTTTGGGGCTTAGTTGCACTTTGCTTTCCGGAGTGATTGGACCAATTTACAGTTCCACCAACAGTTTAATATACCTATTTTCCAAGGCCCCTCCAATATATTTGTCATTTTCCTTTTTTTTTCTCATCACCTCTGCCATTCTGATGAGCGTAAGACAAAGCCTCAGAACTGCTTTCCTTTACATTTTTTTTAATTGTTAATGATTTGGATTAATTTAGTAATTAATTTGCAGACTATTGATATCTTGGAATTCTTTAATGGTCATTTTAAACAAAATTACAGCTTAATGGATTTCCCTTCCTCAGGGTATAATGTCTCTTTGCTATATGACCTTGAGAACCTTCCTGCATCAAAGGACTCTATCGTGCATCAGGCTGGAATGTTGAAACGAAACTGTTTTGCCTCTGTCTTTGAGAAATACTTCAAATTCCAGGAAGAGGGAAAAGAGGGAGAAAACAGGGCAGTAATCCATTACAGAGATGATGAGACAATGTGAGTATGACCATCATGCTTATACATCATTCTTTATAAAGATTACACAATGCTCCTGAGAGGTTATTGATAATTTAGTATGGTCTTGGGAAAATTGTGTATCAGAATAATAGGCCTGTTGGAAATCAATACATTTTTAGGTATTCTTCCTGTAACCATATGAGGCCTTATTTCTCCTGCCCTCCTGCTTCTCTCTCCAATTTTCCGGAGGATCATATTAGAAGTAGACTTGTTTCTTAGTAGTCAAGACAAGGTGAGGGGTATTTACTATGCATCACAAATAATATATTAAGCAAAGTCAAGCAAAACAAATTCTCACATTAGTAGTGTCCAAAAATTTTGTCCTAATCTGCAGACTTAAGTTAATTCTCTCTAAAAAAGTGAGTAGTATGCTTCAGCATGGGTACATTGGAATCATAACTGCTGATTAATGGTTCTGAATTATCAGATTAACCCTTGATATTTATTTACAGTGTCTCTTAGGGAGAGATGATTAGTGTGACATTATAAAATGCATTGGTTAACGTAGGGGGAGATATATAAGATTTGTAGGTATGGCAAAGTGATAATCCTTACAAGAAAAAAAAGAATTAATTTTATATCCTCATATGACACCATTTTTATCTCTGCCTCATCCCAGATTCTTTGCTAAATAATGGTGGAAACCTAAAGAACTCTCCCATTTTCCATGGTATATTGTGCTCTCTTGTATACCCAATACAAATGAGTTCTGTGTTGTAGATCTCCCTTCTCCCAAGCAGGTCACCCATGATTGCCCCCCCACAGCCTACTTCCTGACAGAGACTATCTAGGAACCACAACTAGGGTTCTTTCATCATCACAGAAAATAAGAATGAGCAATATGATAGCAGTCCTGTCCAGTGATTACTTTTAGCAATCCCTGACTACCAAAGGGTTTCACTTCCAGCAGCAGCTCCTGTGGAAGTACCAAGTACTCTGAGGGAGATGTGTTTCCTTCTATCTCAGTCTTCAAAAATCAGATTTGGACAGGTGGTGGGCAAGCTTCTTCTTCTTGAAGAAAGTAAATCCCTAGTGTATTTGGGAATTTTCCAGTTTCCCAATAACACCATAATGAAAACAACTCCCATACTTTTTTTTTTTTTTTTTTTTTTTTTTTTTTTTTTTTTTACTATCCAAGTATAGCAGCCTCCGTAATTTTATTTACTTGATACTCTCAACAGAAACTTTTGAGCAATCTGTAAAATATATATATATATTTAAAAACAATGCATTTCTAGTGATAGAAAATACTAAAAAGTGTGACAAAATAAGTAAAATTAAACACATGTTCAAAAATTCTTATTTCAGAAGCATTAAAATGGTGTCAGAATTAAATTGCAGAAACTGAATACTCTCATTTCCCAAACTTTAATTTGCTATAGAACTGTTAATTAAAGGTTGCTTTAAGTAGGTCTTAGTGGGCTGCCTATATTTGAGGTCATTAATGCTTAATGTAGTTGACTGTCCTCAGTTTACAAATTTTTAGATTTCCTTTCTTGCCTTGAGTTTCCATTTCTGCTCTCAGTTACATTTTACTAAATCCAGAATCAAAGATCTTTGAGTTCCATTCTTTAATGTATTTTCTTTATAATCACAAATAATATTTGCATAAAATGAAAATTTGTTTTTCTCAGTGTTTATGATATAATTGCTTAACATCAAGCTCTCTTAATACATAGACATATCTCAGTATTGTCTTCTCTAGGAAAAAACTTTTGATGTCACCTTCCTGTCATAACCCTGTGATTCACAGAAGTAAATTGGCTGTTATCTTCATGGTTTTCCATAGTTTCTTCCATCTTTATTTCATTGATAAAAATCTTTAACATGGTCTCCAAAGACTCTTGCTTTTTTCATCATCTGCTGTTTTCTTCTCCGCAGGTATGTTGAGTCTAAGAAGGATCGCGTCACCGTAGTCTTTAGCACAGTATTTAAAGATGATGATGATGTGGTGATTGGAAAGGTGTTCATGCAGGTATGGAAAAAAAATAGCCTTGGGAGAAAATAGGCACCCTGGGGTGTAGAGCAGTTGTTTGGTCATGTCCAACTCTTCCTGACCTCATTATTAGAGTGATTTGCCATTTCCTTCTCCAGCTCATTTTATATGAGAAAACTGAGGAAAGAGAGTTAAGTGACTTTGCTAGCATTACACAGATGTTAAGTGTCTGTAGCTAGATTTGAACTAAGGAAGTTGAATTTTCCTGATGAGTTTTCTGGCACACCATCCACTCTGCCATTTATCTGCCTTAGAGCAGAAGTAGTTTCCTAGTTGATTCAGCCCTGCTCAGGGCCACCTAGTGGTACAATTTACTCAGCAAATGGAGTCTGAGCTTGAATGAAATCACCTTAGGGCATATCTAATCACCCTCCTCAGAAAAAGCTAATCTAATAAAGAGCACTAAAAAGGTTTACTGGGATGTTTTATAATTGGATTTGTGGTACTGGAGAGCTCAACCATGAGGCCCATGGCGGCTTTGGCATAATCTGCCATTGAATGAATATATCTAAGATGTTTTGTTTTGTTTTTTGTTTTTTAGTTAAAACATTCAGATTTCATTTTCTTAAGATTTTAACCACTGTACTTTGATACAATGGTTAAAGTCTTAAGAAAATAAAATAATACTTTGATTTTGTAATGTATGTCAGGGTGATAAATTTGAAAAGGTAAAAGAAACTGGGTTTACTATTGGGGAATTTGCTTATAAGAAGACTATATTAAGGATAATTTATATGTTCTTTAAGCAAGAAAAATCACATCTGAGTGCAGCTTTAATATACTGTCAGGTTTTTTTTCCTTCCTTTTTTTTCTGTTTAGGGAGTTAATCAGAAATTCTAGTATTTTTAAATGTCTTATTCCTTATTTAGAAAAATTAGATGAATATTTTAACTCTATGAAGCAGTACAGTAACTAGATATCCTTTTCAGACCTCGAAATCAGCCTTTTGGACAAGCTTTTCATGGTAGTTGATGCAAAATTGACAGAAGAGTGAAGGCCAGAAACATAGCAATTGGGCTAAATCCAGATCCACAGGCTAATTTTGAAGACCACAAATATGCTGCAGTACATATTTAGAATTGTCTGGTTTTACTAGTACTGTTCCATTTTATTCCAGGAGACATCTTAATTTATTTGTACTTTACTCAGATCCCTTCATGGATGGTTTATCAACAGTCAGGTCCTTTGGAGAATTTGGAATATTTAACCTCTGTCTTTTAAGATTAAACCCCACCTTTAAAAGTGAAGACATTAGGATAGTTATCGAAAAGGAAAGAGAGCCACCTGCATATCATTGCATATTTGCAAAAATACATCTGGAAACCTAGATGTGAAATCATAAAGTTTTCTGCAAAGTCAGAGAACTGAGAGAATTTACTGGTGATGACCAAAAATGACCTACTATTTTGCTAGTCTTTGAAACTATTCACCAGAAACCTATTCTGGGCTCTGGCCATTTAAATATTTAAGATGAGAAATACAGGCACACAGCACAAAAGAAGCATGTAGTTGATTGAACTTATGGTCAAGAGTAGTGACTATAAGGACCTGAAGTTCCATCCTTTTCTCCCCTATCTTATATAGTAATGTTCCACTTTGGCCTATTTCCTTTGTAGTCATACAGAACCAACTTAAAATTAGAATATGGAACGGAGTCTGATAAATGTTCACTCTTATTCAGAAAGTTCATGTTTTTAAAGACAGCAGGCTTATAGTGCTTAAAGATTAGAATGTAGTTATGTTCCCTTTTATATGATAAAGTGCAATGAATCAGTACAACAGCTAGGAAAAATACTCCTAGTCTCTTCTAGGATTAAAGAAACAAATGTCTTTTAGGTTTACTATGCCATAGCAGTTTTGGAGAGAAGAAAAATGACATGTTGTACCCGAATCTGAATAGTGGGAACTTGTCATGGTTACAGTGAAATACACAACAGAGAAATAAATGGAAGGTAGTGGGGGGAGGGAGGGTATGTGATTTAGAAAATTAAATAGGAAGGAGGCTTCAAAAATAATGACATTTAAAGTAGACCAAACTTCACAAAATCTGTATATTTCCAAATGTACAGAATTGATTTTTTTTTTTAAATAAACATCCATGCACCTGGCTATAAATAATGAATATATCAGAGAACCTTGAGGTGTATGAGAGAAAAAAGACATTGACATGGTGTATCTCACCCCTACTTGAGGTTCTCTTGATACACCATGGCAATGTCTTTTCTCTCATACAGTGTTATAGTGCTAAGATATCAAGGCTGGGGTCTACCTGTTCTAGAGAATTGTGCATCTTGTTCTTCTCAGGTATGCAGATACTAGTACTGCAGCATTATTAAACCAAAGATTTTGCATTCAGAACTGGTTGTATGCCCCAGTAGGTAATCCATCATAAAATACTGTTTACACAAATTATCTTTGAAAAACCTTCAGCCAAAAAAAAAAAAAGTATATTTGTTATTCTGTTTCTCCTGGTCATGCTAACAAAACAGTTGGATTATATTTTGAACATTTTGTAGCTCTTGTTCTAGCTGCAGCAGCAGTTGGAACTGATTATACAAGAAATGACAGAAACTTGAGTAGGAAGTTACATTGATTTCAGTTTGTGATTGACAGGGTAGGGAAAAATAACTGCATGACATGTAGCCGAGATGGGGCATGGATGGGTTGATAAAACCACCAGAATTTACATATTACTTAACCAAAATAAAATAAGTAATCAAGAAACCTGGAAGAGAAAGAAAGCAGTGATGGAATCATATGTGTAAATTCTTTCTTAGTAGATTTTTATCCGTTAACTCTAGAAGAATGTCTCTTATTCAACCGTATAGATTGAGAGTGTGATTTATAGCAAGTATTCTCTATAGGAAATAATGGATAGTTCAGCTAGATTCTGACTTTAATGCAGACCTGTGATCAAATTCAGTAATATTTACCAACCAGAAATATCTCCTGCGTGCTTCCCACCTGAGATCAGTCGCAGAGTCTGGTAGAAAACAGGAGCACAGTGTCCATGCCAGTACCATATGCTATGTTTTCAGCCCTTGTCCAAATAGATTTTTATTTATAGAATCAGCCAGACAGTGAGGCATGCCTAGAATCCTGCTACCAGGGAAACAGAAGCTGCTGAACTGCTCCTATTAGATAGATAGAGTTAATTCTCTCTTTTTAACAAATGAGGAAAAAGCGTCTTAGTGGTTAAGTCACTCACTTTAACCTAGCTGTAGTTTAGTCACTTTCACTCTTCATAGCCCCCTTTGAGGGTCACAAGATACTGACAGAAATACTAGAGTGGTTTGCCATCTGCTTATCGTGCAAATGAAGAAACTGAAGTGAACAGAGGCACACAGCTACTAGTAAGTGTCGGAGACCAGCATCTCCAGACCCAATACTTTACCTCCTGCCCCATTAACCCAGCTACAAAAGGTTATAGCCTGGACTCCCACGTCTTAGACTGATTGCACAATATCACAGCTACTACTTAGTTCTACTCCTTTACTCTTCTTTAAGCTAAATAGACTCATTTTTCATATTCATTTTGAGTGTCTTCATGCAAGGCACCCTTTTTCTTTTATTTTTTTTAATTATAGCTTTTTATTGATAAAACATATGCATGGGTAATTTTTCAACATTGGCTCTTGTAAAACCTTCTGTTCCAACTTTTCCCCTTTCCCCCGACCCTCTCCCCTAGATGGCACGTAGTCCAATACATGTTAAATATCTTAAAATATGTTAAATACAATATATACATATTTATACAGTTATCTTTGTACACAAGAAAAATTGGATTTAGAAAGAAGGTAAAAATAACTTGAGAAGGAAAACAAAAATGCAAGCAGACAACAGAAGGAGTGGAAATGCTATGTTGTGGGTCATACTCATTTCCCAATGTTCTCTCTTTGGGTGTAGCTGATTCTCTTCATTACTGAACAATTGGAACTGGTTTGGTTCATCTCATTGTTGAAGAAAGCCACATCCATCAGAATTGCTTATTATTAGTATTGTTGAAGTGTATAATGATCTCCTGGTTCTGCTCATTTCACTCAACATCAGTTCATGTAGGTCTCTCCAAGCCTCTCTGAAATCATACTGCTGGTTGTTTCTTTTAGAACAAGAATATTCCAATAACATTCATATACCACAATTTATTCAGCCATTCTCCAATTGATGGGCATCCACTCAGTTTCCAGTTTCTTGCCACTCTGAAAAGGACTGCCACAAACATTCTTGCGCATAGAGGTCCCTTTCCCTTCTTTAAAATCTCTTTGGGATATAAGCCCAATAGTAACACTGCTGAGTCAAAGGGTATACACAGTTTGATAACTTTTTGAGCCTCGTTCCAAATTACTCTCCAGAATGGTTGGATCCGTTCACAACTCCACCAACGATGAATCATGTCCCAGTTTTCCCACATCCCCTCCAATATTTATCATCATTTCCTGTCATCTTAGCCAATCTGAGAGGTGTGTGGTGATATCTCAGAGTTGTCTTAATCTGCATTTTTCTGATCAATAATGATTTAGACAAGGCCCTCTTTTTCATATGTCAGCATATCAGTGTCAAGGTAAACCTCAGACTCTTGCTTGTTTATCTAGCTATATGTAGCTAGATAACATTTAATATTATATCATAAAAATAAATTGATGTTGTTCTCTGTTCTGCCAACTCTGAGCAGCAGCAGTCAGTCCTATTCTGTCTGTCCTGGTTCTAATATACTCAAAGGCTTCCAGGATCTCAGAAATTTGAATGTTCCTTCCAGTGAAGTAGCTTTCAATCCATCTTTGCCTCATGTCAATTACATATCATGAAGTAATTTTTTTTTCCTATCCTGCCAATCCCAAACTGAAATCAGTGTCACTGCCTACTCTAAAAGTTTTTGTCATTTCTTGCATAATCAGTTCTTCTTGGTCAGAATTAGGTATAGAAGAGCGGTTCCCCTTGTTACTAAAGTGAGCTAAAGCAGAAGAAAAATTTACATGAGGGTAACAACTGAAGGACTTTTAAGTACTCTAATATAAATGAAAGACCAGATTTCCAGTGGGACATAAGACGAAACATATTACCTACCTCTCAAAAGAGACACTAGACTAAAAGAGAATAAAATGTGTCCTTTTTTTTTTTTTTTTTTTTTTTTTAACATGGCAACTGCGTTTGATTAACTTATTATTTGTTATGAGGGTTTATATTTCTTCCTCTTGGTTTTTAATGGAAGTGAGATAGAGTTAATACAAGTGCCAAAAAAGAGGACATTTGATGCTTTGCTTTAGTGCAGAGACAGAATTTCAGAAGCCAGCATGAACAAGCACTTCCCCCCCCCCCAAAAAAAAAAAGTCAGTGATTTGAAATGGAGACTCAGTTTCATATATGATCCTCTTATGTTCTGTGTCTGCAGAAATGGTTTTTTATTAAGTTCATGAGATTTTACAAGAATGAACTGAGCACAAGCGTCAAGAATGTATTAACAGTTTGGTCTTTGCAGGAAGTCTTAGGATTACTGCTCTGTCTTGCCTCCTTAGTTTGTGGTCTCTTTCCAGAACTCACATCTGTTTTCTTCTCATGAGTTTCCAATGCCTTGCATTCACATCAGAAGAGCACTTGCTCCTCCTATTAGGTCTTTCCTTTGTGGATGTACTTATAGGTATGCATAAGTATGCTGCTAATCTAGCTTCTTATTTCATCTTGTGTATACGGTATATGTACTTTCAATGTCATTGTTGTAATCAATATCAGAAATATCCAGATAACTCAGCAGTACTAGTGTTTGGGATATACTTTTTCTGTAGATTTCTAGTTCATTTAAATTCTCTTACTCTGCATTTGTGGATAGCTCATTAGAATTGACTCCCTTCTTGGACATTGTCTCAAGTGAAATAATAGCTAGCTTCACTAATAATCTTCTTCCTATATTCTAACTTTTCTTATTTGTGTTTGACTTTGGAGAAGTTTATGGGCACTTCTCTCTCCACTTTGAGTTTAAAGCATTTTTTTTTTTTTTTTTTTTTTTTTTTTTTTTTTTGAGGCTGGGGTTAAGTGACTTGCCCAGGGTCACACAGGTAGGAAATGTCTGAGATCAGATTTGAACTCAGGTCCTCCTGAATTCAAGGCTGGTGCTCTATCCACTGTGCCACCTAGCTGCCCCAAAGCAAATTTACTTAATGGAGTTTTGTTGTTATTATTACAAAGAGCCTTTTGTCAAGGCTGAAGCCTATGGACCCCTTCTCACAATAGTATTTTTAAATGTATAAAATAAATCTTAAATTATTTTAAAAGAATATCAGGAACTCCTCATTTAAGGCTTCTTGAACAGACCTACAAATCTCTGAGAAAATACATTTTTATTGCTGCTTTCAATTCCCAGACAAAAATAACTCAGATAAAAATGCCATAGTAGGTAGAGCTTTTTCCCCGTTCTCCCACCTGGTAATCCCTTTCCTTCTAAGGCTTTCTTCTATGTAATCTCTTATTTTTTACAAACCAATTTTTATATACCTCTCTCCATTAGAATGTACACTTCTTAAGAGCAGGCTCTGTTGTTACTTTTCATTTTCATGTGCATATGTATTAAATTTTTCAACACAAAACTGAAGTTATGTAGCTACACTAGAATTACAATGAGTTTAAAAACAGTGTCTGTTTCTTAGAAACTCCCATCTCAGTTGAAGTTAATATTTGTTATAAAGTTTGTGATAATTTTTTTCAATCCATATTTGTATACCTATTTTTTAATTACGTTGAAACCATTCTTACCTTTCATCTTTTTCTTTATATTATTCAGGAGATTTATCATCTGATTTTTGGAAATGGGAACCTAACTTTTTTTTTTTTTTTTTTTTTTTTTTTAGTTTCTTAAATATAATTGGGTAGTGATGCAATTCTTGGTCCATCATAATAACCTGACTTAACTATTTCTTAATTGATCATTTCTTTATTTTAACTTCTGGTCCAGAAATTTAAATTCTGTTAATACTAACTCAGTTTGGTTTTTGTGTATTTATGTGTGTATGTTTTTAGCACTTTATATAAATTCTTATCTTATTTGGTCTGTAGAATAACCCTGTAAAATAGATAAGTTATTTCCATTTTGTAGGTGTAGAAACTGGCTCAAATGGTAAGTGTCTCAAGCAGGATTCCAACCCAGGCCTTTCTAACTTCTTGTCCTGCTGTTCATCATATGTACAATATTCTCTGTCACTGTCTTTTTATCTAAAGAAATTTACCCACAACCCGAATCCTTAGCCATTAAACTGATCCACTTAACAGATAAGAGAAAAGAATAAAAATAAAGAAGCTGTTTAAATCTTTAGCAGAATAGAAAGGTATTTTCTACAGCAAATCAGTTGCCAAAGAAAAAAATACCTTACTTAGCTATTCAGAAGCATCTGTAAAAACTTACTCTCCAAGCCTCAGGAATTTCCACTCTGAGTCAGCTTTCTCTCTTTCAAAGCAGTTCCCTTCCCAACAATCAGCTGAGTTAGAAATGTGAGCCTGTTTCCTTTTGAGAAGAGAATGCATCTAAAAGGAAACTAAACAAACCCAAATCAAGCCCACAAGCATTTAAGTGCTTACTACATTTTAACCACTGTGCTAAGCACTGAAGAATCAAAACCAAATTGTTCTTCTCTCCTCTTCCTCCCCAAAAGTCACTGCCCTTAAATATCTTATATTCTAAGGAAAGACAGCATGTAAACAAGAGATATATGGTGGAGATGAAAGAATGATCTTAAATAGGCTGGATTTTGAAGGAAGTCAGGTAATCTAAGAAGTAGAAGGTGTTTGGGTATTTCAGGAAGGAATGCCAAAATTATGGAGAAGGAGTCCAGGTGTACTAATGTTGCCATGATAAAGAGTGATGGGAAGAGAGTAAATTGTGGAAAAGAACTTTGATTGCCAAAGGACTTAATACAGAATCCTGGATAAAAGTGAGCTACATTTAGTTTGAAATGGGGACATCCACTTCATGATGTCCAGAAGGCAGGTGGTGATAAAAGACTGGAGTTAAACTTTTAGAAACTAATGAATTTGCCAAGCAAGAGTTTAAAATAAAAAGAGAAGGGGAGCCCAGGACAGAATCTTGGAGACAACTACATTTAACAATCCTGACATGGTTGAAGAACCAGCAACAGACTCTAGGAAAAGGTGGGGTTAGATAAATAGAGAGCAATGTCAAGAAAATATAAAGAGAAAAAAATCTCCAGAAAGAAAAGCTGATGAATAAATAATGGCAAAGGCTTTAGAGAAAGAGGGCCCAAGAAGGGTCAGAATTAAAAGAGACCATTAGATTGGCAGTTAGATCATTGGACGATACATAGTAATGTAAAATTTTTTCCAATATGTTAATTGGTTTTGCTGAGGTTTTTGTTTTTGTTTTTCATTCTTTATTATAAGAAGACATGGCTGTCTGAGAAACGGGGAAGAGGCATACAGAGGAAGTCTATATAGAAGTGATATAAAAACAATATAAATTTTTTTTTTTAATTGAAAGAGACAATTGATAGTTCTGTCAGTTTAAATGGAATGGGTGGCATCATAAACCAGATTGCAGGGTTTAGAAGGAAGGAAGGATAACTAAAATGGAGGCATCCTTCTAAGATAACCATTAACTTTATAAGCCACTCAAGAAGCTGTGTGGGCTAGAGGCCAGCAGAATGGGAGTAGTGGGGACATGTATAAAAATCTAGGAAGAATTTCAAATGCTAATCTAAGGAGCTTATTTATGTTTGATCCTGGAGCAGGAGTTTTAACCAAAATGTCTGGAGTCCCATAGCACTTTTGTGAAACTGTGTACCCTTTTATAGAATAACATTTATGAATGTTTGAAATATGTAGAATTACAAACAAAATTAAGGTTTTGTAAGAGTGAATGCTGAAAACTTTTTGCATATATTTTGAAAATAAATTTTTTTAGAGAACAAGTTCATAGATCCTTTAACTCTGACTTAGAACTTTTGTCCTAGAAATACTGGGGAGCCATCAGGAGTGGTAATATAATCAGACCTGCCTTTTGCTTCAAATAAAAGTAATAGATAATTACAATATAGATCTTAAAGGTATTTTTAATTTATTGAAAGTCTGCTGGGAGATATGATATATTGTAATTTACTCGCTGTTTTGTATTGACCCAGAGCTTCAAGGCCAAAAGCCTTTGAAAGTTAAGTATTTGATTTTTAACTTGGTGTTTTCTTTTAAAAAGCAGAAAACTAGTAGTTAACCTATACAGGGATAGCTCAGAGATATTGCAGGGCCTGTTTCAGATCACCAAAATAAAGTAAAGAGCACAATAAAGTGAGTGATGCAGTTTTTTTTGTTTGTTTCCCATTGTATATGAAAGTTGATGTTTACACTATAGTGTATTAGTCTATTAAGTGTGCAGTATTATTACATCTAAAAATAATGTAAATCTTTTAATTTTTAAAATCCTTTATTGCTAAAAAGAAAAAAATGCTAACCATCATTTGAGCCTTCAGGGACTCAATCTTTCTGCTGAAAAGAGAGGGGAGAGGAAAGAAGGAAGGGGTTATGGCTTGTCCTAGTGCTGATGGTTGCTGAAAGTTGAGGAAACTGTGGTGGTTTCTTACAATAAAACAACAGTGAAGTTGGCCCAATGAAAGGTTTTTAATGCTAAAACCCTAATGTCCTTCAATATTGTTGTGTCTTAGGAAATAGGGAGAGAGATGGGAAAAGGGTTGGTCACTGGAGCAGCCAAAACACCTAACATTTTATCTGTTATGTTTTCAGTTTCTCTCACTCCAAAACAATTACAATAGTTACATCAGAAATCACTGATTACATATTACCATAACATATGTAATAAAAATAGGAAAGCTTTTGAAGCATTATAAGAATTACCAAAATGTGACACAGAGACATGATGTGAATATGTGCTCTTGGGGAATGATATAGGTAGGTTTGTTAGACACAGACTTGTCAAAAGTCTTCAATTTGTTTTTT
The DNA here is from genome assembly GCF_048593235.1 of Sminthopsis crassicaudata. Taxonomy (NCBI): domain Eukaryota; kingdom Metazoa; phylum Chordata; class Mammalia; order Dasyuromorphia; family Dasyuridae; genus Sminthopsis; species Sminthopsis crassicaudata. The sequence continues at coordinate 63,945,059 of NC_133619.1, read as the reverse complement.
AAAATGTGCAATAAAGGAAAACACAATAAAATGAGGTATGCTTGTAATATACACTAAAATTTGCTACTAGCAACCATCAAGAAGTTTTCCAATGATACCTGAATGGTGATAAACCCATAATTCTGCTTCCTTTCCCTAGCTATCCCAACAGTTCAGGTTTCCCTCAAACATGGATTTGCATCCCATTTGATGCTAAGTTGTCTTCTTTGCCTTTTCTTTTATCTTTTAAGGAATTCAAAGAAGGACGCAGGGCCAGCCACACAGCTCCACAGGTCCTCTTTAGCCACAGGGAACCTCCTTTAGAGTTGAAAGACACAGATGCTGCTGTGGGTGATAATATTGGCTATATCACTTTTGGTGAGTTGAACAAAGTTAAGACCTTGGTGTATTTGCCTTAGTAATGACTTCAGAATATTGAGCACTAAGAGCTCTGGGTAGAACTTTTTCTTATTGAAGTGGACAGCAACAAAAATTCTAAAACCTCCTTATTACCTGGAGAGTAAGTAGAATCTATAAATGGTGGGACCCAGGAAAGGGTAAACTCAGCAGGCTTAGTACTTTTGCTTAGTACTTTTTTCTTTAACTGATGTGCACACTTGCCACATGGAGAGAGATTCTTAACTTTTGGTTTAGGGAATGAAGGGAAGTCAGAATGATTTCATCAATGTAACAAAAATCCTAATGTGGAAACTGCTTCCTCCATTTCCTAATACAGGTCTTATGAACATCTCTTATGGGGCCCTGTGAGAATTAAGTGCATTGTTCAAGGTCCCACTTACTCAGTATGTCAGAGGTATCCCTTAAGCCATTCTCTATCCATGTTATACAACTTTTTAATGAAGTGCTCATTGAATGTGTGGGCAAATTAAATGTTAAATATCAGCCTGTCCTGACCATGAGCTTTTAGAAATCCATAAAATACTGCCTAGGAAAAGAATTTGGGTTTTTTATTCCCTAAAGCAGCAGGTGGAATTAGTTCATCCCAAACCCTTTCACTGAAGTAATGAATCTGTCTTTGCTGCAGTTTCCTTTGTCATTTGGAACTGGAAGATTATTCCAGGTCAATCTGGAGTAGATTCTCGTACACCATTCTTTGAGAAAATTTAATTGCATTTAAAATGCCTAAAAAGATTCACTTCCAGAGATTTTTGCATGAGCCCACAAATAACTTCTTTGACAGTGGAGTTTACAAAAGTAAATGGAAGACAAAACCTACTACAAACAGATGTAAAAATGAGTATCTCAGTAATTGCCTGGACCTAAAAAAGTCCATTAGATAAATGGGAACAAGAGACCAACCAAGCTGTTTGTGCAATATAGTTTTATTTGATTTTGTTAAATATTTCCCGATTAACATGTAAATAATTTTTTCTTCATGTACTTGCTTATTTTTTATTTTTACAAGTCTTCTTGAGATTTTTCTTTAATACCACTTGCTAGCTCCTTTTTACAACACTAAGAAACAATACTAAGAAGCTCAGAAGAAGAAAAAAAACTTATTATTTTCTAAACAAAGCCAATCATATAATCTCCATGTTGGAGAGAAAACTTTTAAGGTCTACTGCTGTGTAGAACCTCAGAAAACATGTAGGGAAAATGTGCATTTTTAATCCTTTGGGTAAGGAGATTTCCCTGAGTTATGTGTTTTATTTAATCAAATCCAATGTCATTCCATTCCCTTCAGCAAAAATTGATAAAATAAGTACTGTATGATGTACTAGTTGCTGTAGAAATGAAGGCAAAAGGCAAAACAATTTCTGCCTTCAAGATACTTATATACGTTAAATATGTTAAAGTATATGTTTAACACAGTATAGGCATACATATCAATACAATTATTTTGCTGCATATAAATAATTTCTAAGTTATTTTTTAAAATGCTGTGTTCCACATTCTCCCTCTCACCACACCCCTCTCCTTGATAAAACAGGCATTTAATTACCACTTGTACATGTGAAATCACACAAAATACATTTCCATATTAGCCATATTGCAAAAAAAAAAAAAAAACCAGAAAAAATAAAGTTTAAAAAAGTATTCTTCGGTTTACATTTAGAATTCATCAATTCTCTCTTTGGAGGTAGATTTCATTTTTCATCATAGAGCCTTGGGAATACTAAGAGGTTTTTTTTTTTTCTTTTTTATGTATGTATTTTATATTTAATTTATGAAATAAAACAAGTATTTCCATAATATAGTATAATAAAAAATGATCACACATGATACTGTAAAATATTACATACAGCTTGCTATTTCTTTTAAATATATAAAAGCTATCATGTGAATTTCTTTTTCCCCCCCTTTACTAATGGAATTTTAAATGATACACACAGTGTATCTCAAGAGCATCTCTTTACTTCAAGAATAAAATGATTAAGACATAGGATTTTTTGGCTCTTTTTCCTGAATGATTAATGTAGATTATTTCCCACACAGTAATCCAACCTCCACCCCACAGAGAATTGTCTGATGCCATCCATAGGAATCGGTAGCCTTGTCATAAATAGAAGACAAATTCCAAAAAGAAATATGTGTTCCTAGAATTGTGAACCAGAATGACAGTTCAGAGGAGAAATCCTGAACCTTTATGGAGATTGATTCTGAACTAGGTTCTCTTTTGCCCTTGGTTTCCACAGGGCTTCCAACCCTTGCTCTCATTTCACCATGCAGCCATTCATTGCCACAAGGTTAATTGAGATTACCTAGGAAGCAGCTTCTGTAACTTGTATGTGATTAAGTGAGTGGGTTGTGCCTAACAAAAGGAAAAAAGGGACCCTGCTGTAACCTTCTGTTCCTTCCACAATTCTTGAGTTCCAACAGAACATACTGATGGCTTCTTTTGTTCCTTCTCCAGTGCTGTTCCCCCGCCACACCAATGCTAATGCCAGAGACAATACCATTAACTTGATTCACACATTCCGGGATTACCTGCACTATCACATCAAATGCTCCAAGGTAAGGGACTTAATGAGCAACGAGAGGAAATGTTCATGTCTTCTGTTTGCTGTCAGTCTTCCCACCATGCATCAGAGCATGATCGTATCCTTCCCTGCCTGCCACAAGTAGAGGCTTCAGCCTCAAGCTTATTGCTGCCTTCCCCAGCCATGTCAGCCCCCAGGGCATCCCTGCCATGAGGGCCGGCTAGTCTGACTTCAGGTCCTCTGCACCTGATAAATGGCTCCAGGAAGACATTCCTCACATCTCTTCCCTAAGGAGCATCAAAAGAACTTCATGCGATGCTTAATTTCAAAGCTGAATCTCCCCTTCAGTGCCTACTTTGTTTGCTTCCAGGCCTATATTCACACACGAATGCGGGCAAAGACATCTGACTTCCTCAAGGTGCTGAACCGCGCACGCCCAGATGCAGAAAAAAAGGAAATGAAAACCATCACGTAAGTGCGCCAGTCTCTGTGGGCTCTTGACAGTTTGCTTGGGTCTCTTGTGGGGAAGATGGGGTGAGTTTGTGTGATCTTTTAATAAATTGGGCATTCTCAGGCTGAAGAGTCATGTTAAGGGCTGAGCCACACTAGGGGCCCACCCACTTCTCCAAAGCAGAGCCTGGCTCTTCCACTGCTATCAGAGAAGAGATGAGGGCAGAGGCAAAGCTGGCGGGCTGCCTGGCCTGTCCTCAGGATGGAGATTACATGCCTGAAGAGCTGGGAGTTCCAGGGGCTCAGCCTCTGTGTGGTGCCCACAGTGTTTGTCCATGGATGATAATACTTACCCCACAGTGGTGGGGAATCCAGAATGAAAAAGGGACTCCCTGTCTTTGAGGAGTCTGAGCTGTCGGCTCCCCAGGCCTGTGTGATGAGATGCTCAAATTAAACTTTATCCTAGTGTACATCTGGCAGGTGGACACATGCCTCGGTCCTTTCTGAGCGAATCTTCCACTGCTGTTGTTGGAGAGGGACGAGGAGGGTGCCCACCCCAAGCCTCAGTCCTATAGGCTTGTGTTAGCAGAAACGCTCTCTTTCTGGTTTCTGGGAAAGAGGGCCGTGCGCTTTTATATCAGCTGTAAATTGGTAGTGGGAGACTCTCTCAGCTCTTTGGAGTTAAGCTGCCCAGTAAACTTGCCACCCAAATCTGAGCGGGTCCTTCTGACAGACGCCTGAGGACTCCTGTCTGCCATTTCTTCTGCTGCTCCCTGGCAGATCTCTGGATGGCCTGGGCGAGGGGGGTGGTCAGAGCAGCTTCCTGCTGCTGCCGCTGCTACCTCCTTAAGTTCTTGTCCCTTCCTGAGGTTCACAATGTCCCCTTTCCCTGCTTGCTCTTCACAGGAGTTCCTATTTCAGCAAGTACCACATGGGTGACCTCAGTCGTGAGGCCTCTAGCTTCGAGCTGCATTCAGGGCCCAGTGGAGAGCCAGTCAGTAGTGTTGAGGCCAGGAGATGAAACGGCAGATAGGTACAACAGAAGGGAAGCTTGTGTCGGTCATCCTGTCAGGACCCAGACAGGAAGGCCGGGTAGCGTAAGTAGATAGTTATAGGATTGCCTGCGGGATGATTCTACTCTGGTTGGTAATAGCTGGTCCACCTGGAGGGAGAACCAGACATAAATCTCACTTAGTGCCACATGCCTCGTCTGTCAATAAATAGGTGTATCTTGAGATTTTCTCCCTATGTAATCATGTCATCAAGGGCTCGAAATCCCCATGAGAACCAATGGTTTTCAATTTCCTTCCCACCAAAATTTTAACAAAAACTATTAAAGAAAAACAGATTAAATATAATACTTAACCTCTGTTTCTGAATAAAATACAAATTTTTTTAAAAGGCATGTATAGAGACAGTAAGTAATTGGGGAGGAAGCAAGGGAAATGGCTGATTCCCAGACTATCTGTCCTTGACCAAAAGTCATCAGAGGATTCACAGAGGAGATACATTAAACATACATTAAAAACAAGATTCCACCTAATGAGATAAAGACATTTTCCTGAGCTGGAAGAAAACAATTCCAAAGCTTTCTACATCCCTTTTCCACTGCATTCAAGGAGACTAGATAGCTCTGGAAATTAAGTGAAAGAGGATGAGATAGCCTTTCTTTTATAGAAATGGGAACTGGACACAAGGATGCAACTTGCTTCTGGATCTTTGGGACCAATACTAAACACCCAAAACTTTTTGAAGGATGGGAACTTGTTTGGGATGGGTTGGTGGTTGGATTTTTGTTTGGGGATATTTTGTTTTGATTTTGTCAAGGGGGAGATTTAACAGGACCTGAAACTTTAAAGCAATTAACCATCATTAATCACCAGTACCAGACATTACAAAAGGCAGTAGGGTCCTATTTCCCACATAAGATCTGGGTTCCCATTGTTTTGGCTCCAGCAAAGAAGCTTTACAGACCAGTGTGCAAAATTACTTCTAGGTTCCTTGCAAATATTAAGGGTTTTGGCTCTGGTCTGATCCAAACCAGGGAGAAGGATGCTTTCTTTAGCACTGAAGGGCTGGGGACAAGAACAGGGATCCCTTCATGACAACCAGAGGTCACTCACTACCTGGGGCTCTTTCACAGAGCCAGCTTTCTCCAAATCTAGTAGTCCAAAATAATAATGACATGACATCCTTTGTAGAGTGAAGAGCTAAGCTCTTTAATAGCATTGAATTGGATGAACTCTGGAGCTCTCAGCCTGGGATCTGATTCCCTCCCCATGACTACGTACAAGACTGACACCTCACTCATGCACATGCTCAGGCCAAATGGGAACAACCTTTCTGGGTTAAGGGCTGAAAAGAACTCGAGAGACACTTCTGGTCTGAATTGTGGGTGATTTCACGTGGAGCTGTCTCTAGTCCTCTCATCCTGTCCATGCCCTTGGATCTCCCCCAACTGCGCTGCCAGCTACTTCCGAGGACTCTGGGAAGCGTACAAGGCCTCTTAAAGACTCCCCAGAACCCTCATGGCACTGAAAGCACACCCTTCCCCTTCCCTGGCCAAGGCTGCCCCTGAAGTGTGACCCTTCCCCTTCCCCTCAGGCCTGGCTTCCTGGGATGGCCATCTTAGAAACATCATGGGGGGATACTGCCCAGCCAGAACCCAACTCTCATAATACTTCTCTTCTCCAAGGGGGAAGACGTTTTCATCCCGTTAAACTCATGGGAACAGACGGAATTGGAGGCTGAAGACAAGGCTGGAGCGCTTGCTACCAGATAACCGGAGCTCTGAATGTTGCACCTCTCCAGATTCTAAAGGAATTCTCCCATTTTGGTTCTATTTTGTATGTTTGGAAAATAATCTGCAGAATCGAGCTGTGCTTGCAAGGACTTCATAGTTCCCAAGAATTTAAAAAAAAAAAAAAAAAAAAAAAAGAATTCCACTTTGATCAATTTAATTCTTTTTCTTTATCCCTCCCTCCCTCATCACCACCACCACCCTTCTCTCATCCTCTCTCCAAGCTGTTTCGCTTTGCAATACGTTACTGGTAATGAGTTGCAGAAAATACAATATTAACTTGTTTTTCTCCTAAGTATTTGAGTTTAAAACTCCTGTATCTAAAAATACGGTTGGGGTTATTAATAAAGAAGAATCTTTCTATCTTAAAGTAGAAGTTGGTGAATTTGTAGTCTGATCACAAAGCAAAGGGACCTAGAAGAGGGGTGCCTGACCCAGAGAAAAGGAAACTAGACTTGAAGTTGTTGCTGGTGATTTGAGGCAAATCATTAAACCTCTGGCCTCACTTCTCCATATCCCTGAAACAGGAATATTGGACAGAATAGCTCAAGCTATGAGCCCCTGAGTTTTGACTTGAGGCCCAATTTATCTCATACCATTGGTGCCCCCATGGGAAATCCACAAACCTCAAAGATGCCTCCATTATGGGTGTATTACATATGAGAGGGAAAGGTAGCTAGCTAGAAGTAGCCATTCTCACCATTCTCACCTTCATCTAAGCTCAGCCCCTGTTCAGGCTTCCATGAAGCTGACAAACCAGAGTAAAAACATTCCTTTACCTTCAATTTTCTGCATGTCCCGTACTAAGTGCTGGAAATTCACATTGAAAAAGGAATCCTGACCTTTTCAGAGCTTGAATTCAAAAAGGAAGTTGTGATCTGTAGAGTCGCTGGAACAGCTAATTAGTATGCTCTCCTTAGAAGCAATAATATTGATGCATTTATTTGAGTATTGTGCTCAGAACAAAAGGTGGCCAGACAGATGGCAAGATTGTCAAGGTGGATGACTGGGTGACATGAGCGGAATCTAGCCTGCTGCTATCTAGAGATGGTTAATTACTTTCATCAAAACATCTTGGCCCCGGGGGATTTTTTTTACGTTAAATCCAATAAATGCATACATATTTATACAGTTATGTCGCACAAGAAGAAAAATAAAATGTAAGCAAACAAAAAGAGTGAAAAGGCTGTGTTGTGAACCACACTCAGTTCCAACAGTCCTCTCTCTGGATATAGCTGATTCTCTTTATCACTGAACAATTGGAACTGGTTTGAATCCTCTCATTGTTGAAAAAAGCCAAATCCATCAGAATTGATCATTTTATAGTGTTGGTGCTGTGTATAATGATCTGGTCCTGCTCATTTCACTCAGGATTAGTTCCTGTAAGTCTCTCCAGGCCTTTCTGAAATCCTGTTGGTCATTTCTTACAGAACAATAATATTCTATAACATTCATATACCACAATTTATTCAGCCATTCTCCAATTGATGGGCATCCATTCAATTTCCAGTTTCTGGCTGCCACAAACATTTTTGTACATGTGGATCCCTTTCCTTTAAGATCTCTTTGGGATATAAGCTCAGTAGAAACATTCTTGAGTTAAAGGGTACGCTCAGTTTGATAACTTTTTGAGCATAGTTCCAAATTGCTCTCCAGAATGATTGGATCTATTCACAGTTACACCAACAGTGTATCAGTGTCCCAGTTTTCCCACATCCCCTCCAACAGTTGTCATCTTAGCCAATCGAGAGGTGTGTAGTGGTATCTCAGAGTTGTCTTCATTTGCATTTCTCTGATCAATAATGATTTGGAACACTTTCATATGACTAGAAGTAGTTTCAATTTCTTCATCTGAAAATTAGTCTATTCATATCCTTTGACCATTTATCAGTTGGAGAATGGCTTAAATTCTTATAAATTTGAGTCAGTTCTCTCTATTTTTTAGAAATGAGGCCTTTATCAGAACCTTTGAATGTAAAAATCTTCCCAATTTATTGCTTCCCTTCTAATCTTATCTGCATTAGTTTTGTTTGTACAAAAACTTTTTAACTATTTAATGTAATCAAAATTATCTATTTTGTGATCAACAATAATCTCCAATTCTTCTTTAGTCACAAATTCTTTCCTCCTCCACAGATCTGAGAGGTAAACTCTCCTATTTTCTAATTTATAATATTCTTTATGTCTAGATCATGAACCCATTTTGACCTTATCTTGGTATACAGTGTTAGGTGTGGGACAGTGCCTAATTTCTGCCATACTAATTTCTAATTTTCCAAGAATTTTTTTGTCAAATAGTGAGTTCTTATCAAAAGTTGGGATTTTGGGGTTTGTCAAATACTAGATTGCTATAGTTATTGACTATTTTGCCTTGTGAACCTAACCTATTCCACTGATTGACTATTCTATTTCTTAGCCAGTACCAAATGGTTTGGATGACTACTGCTTTAAAATATAGTTTTAGATCTAGCCCACCTTAATTTGATTTTTTTCCTCATTAATTCCTTTGAAATTCTTGACCTTTTGTTCTTCCAAATGAATTTTGTTATTTTTTCTAGATCAGTAAAAATAATTTCTTGGGAGTTTGGTATAGATAAATAGATTAGTTTAGGTAATATTGTCATCTTTATTATATTCTCTTGATCTATCCAAGAACAGTTGACATTTTTCCAGTTGTTTAGATCTAACTTTATTTGTGTGGAAAGTGTTTTGCTCATATAGTTCCTGACTTGCGTTTGGCAGATAAGATTTCCAAATATTTTATACTATTGACAGTTATTTAAATGGGATTTCTCTTTGTAGTTCTTGCTGTTGGATTTTGTTATGATGTATAAAAATGCTGATTTTTGTGGATTTATTTTGTATCTTGCAACTTTGCTACAGTTATGAATTATTTCTAATAGTTTTTTAGTTGATTCTCTGGGGTTCTCTAAATATGCCATCATATCATCTGCAAAGAATGATAATTTGATTTCCTCATTGCCTACTCTAATTCCTTTAATCTCTTTTTCTTCTCTAATTGGTGAAGCTAGCATTTCTAATACAATATTGAATACTAATGGTGATAGTGGGCAACCTTGTTTCACTCCTAATCTTATTGGGAATGGCTCCAATTTATCCCTGTTACATATGATGCTTACTGATGGTTTTAAATAGATGCTACTGATTCTTTTAAGGAAAAGTCCATTTATTTCTGTATTCTCTAATGTTTTTAATAGGAATGGATGTTAATTTAATCAAATGCTTTTTCTGCATCTATTGAGGTAATCATGGTTTTTGTTAATTTGGTTATTGATATAGTCAATTATGGTAATAGTTTTCCTAATATTGAACCAGCCCTGCATTCCTGGTATAAATCCTACATGGTCATAGTGTGTTATCCTGGGGATGATTTTCTGTAATCTCTTTGCTAATATTTTATTTAAGATTTTTGCATTAATATTCATTAGGGAGATTGGTCTATAATTTTCTTTCTCTGTTTTCGTCCTACCTGGTTTAGGTATCAATACAGTACCATGTCTGTGTCATAAAAGGAATTTGGTAGGAGTCCTTCATTCCCTATTTTTTCAAATAGTTTATATAGCATTGGAGTTAATTGTTCTTTAAATATTTGACAGAATTCATATGTAAATCCATCTGGCCCTGGAGATTTTTTCTTAGGAAGTTGATTAATAGCTTGTTCTATTTCTTTTTCCAAAATGGAACTATTTAATTTATTTCCTCTTCTGTTAATTGGGTCAATCTATATTTTTCTAGGTATTCCTCCATTTCACTTAGGTTATCAAATTTATTGGCATAAAGTTGAGCAAAATAACTCCTAATTATTGCTCTAATTTCCTCTTCATTGGTGGAAAGTTCTCCCTTTTCATTTTTGAGATTAACAATTTGATTTTCTTCTTTTTCTAATCAAATTAACTAAAGGTTTATCTTTTTTGTTGGTTTTTGTATAAAATGAACTTTTAGTTTTATTTACTAATTCAACAGTGTTTTTTTAACTTTCAATTTTATTAATCTTTTATTTTTAGATTTGGTTTTTGGTATTTTTTCTAGCTTTTTTAGTTGCAAGCCCAATTCATTGATCTTCTCTTTCTCATATTTTATGCAAATAAGCATCTAGAGATATAAAATTTCCCCTTATTACTGCTTTGGCTGCATCCCACAAATTTTGGTATGTTGTTTTATTATTGTCATTCTCTTGGATGAAATTATTAATTGTGTCTATGATTTGCTGTTTCACCCATTCATTCTTTAGGATGAGATTATTTAGATTCCAATTGCTTTTTGTTTTATTTCCCCCCCAGGGGATATTCTCAAAAGAACACTGGCCAGGAAACCACCTTGTAAAAGTAACAGTAAATTTGTCTAGGTTTTGGGGGGAATCTAGTGGATCACTTTTCCTTATATACATTGCCAGCTGAATGTTGTGTAAAGTTGATAGCTCCCCTTCCACTCTGTTCACTATGGTTCTCCAAAGACTATAAGTTTATCTTGAGAGAGCCAAAATTCCAAGTGAGATAATTTAGCATATTAATAGTACAAATGGTGCCATTCCATTTATTACATTAAGACCAGCTGTTCATAAGGCTTTATGAATCTTGGTTTTTTACATCTGATTTCATCAGAGTCATTGGAGCCTTGTGTGTTCCTATTCCCTTACCCAAGAATACATATCTTGAAACTTCAACAGAGCCAGCATGTTTACACATTGAGAAAGTAAGAGGATAAGAGGGGAAAATCTAATGGGGAAGTGTGCTATAAACCTTCAAACCCCTCTGGGTAACAGACCAGAAGCACAGTCTGGCTTGAGGGGATCTCAGGTAGTCCAAAAGTACTTGCCTTCCTTCCTTGCAGAACTCAGAGGTGACCTTTGGCCTTCCAAAGGTTTATATTTTATAAAAGTGCTGTAAAAGGCTAAATTATGATGTCCTATCCCCTTCACAAGAATAGAGAAAACTCTATGGAATCCCAAAATTTACCACAATCCTTTTATTTGCTCCAAACTGCATGGAGCCAGGAGCCCACAATGGGGTTACCTAGAACCTAGACAAACCTCAGGCGTCATGGGAAATGAGAATGAGTGGAGAGAGAGGCAGCTGATGAAGCAGAGCTCCAACAAAGTCCAGAGCCTTAGCCCCCCAAAGTGGAGCAGGCCCTGGCTGAACCATTATTCTCTTCCCTGATTCTTCCTTTTAATAACATAAAGAGCAGGACCGATGTACAGAATGAGACAGGAGATCAGGTAAGGCCATATCATGAAGAAATTTTTTTTTGTTGTTGAGGAATAGGAAATCATTAGAATTTTTCTAAGGGAGCAGCACACAGTCCTAGCAGAGTACTGAGCTTAGGTTTAGGGGCTATCAATTTAGACAGTCATATTTAGGCAGTCATTTTTAAACGTAGGCAAAGCTAAAAACCTTGTGTCCTAAAAGTGCCTTTGCTAAATCATTGTTATGTAAATTTTGTGTTTGTCCTGGAATAACTAGTGTAAAAATTGTCATTACTGACTCTATCTGATGGATTTGATCATGCAGAGGTATCAGGAGGTTTGAGATTGTCATTTGACCTTCAAGTGCTAGGTCCACAATGGAAAAGGGAGATTTTTAGTTATCGCTACTTTTCCTGGCAAAAAGCAAATTAATAGAGTGCTCTTTTTCTATACCATCTTTGTACAACAGTGAGCTAGTCAGATATAGCTGTGAGGCTTTTTAGATGCTGGAGTTCTTTTTTAAAGGTTTCACCTGCCAGTCCAGAACTCCAGGAGGATACCTGTCCCTTTTATCACCCTCTTGCTCCCTGCCTATGCTGTCCTGAGCACCTGACTATGTCCAGTGACAACCAAGAGATATAACAGAAGACTTTTGCTTCCAGGTAGGTAAGATGACAGAGTCCTAAAATCTACCTCCCAAAAGTTAGCAATTTATATTCGATCAAGGGAGGAATTCAAACAGGAGCACTCAAGATGCTCTGATGATTTTCTAGCCTTCTTGTTCATTCTCTGGTTAAAAGCCAGGCCACTGAAGGCAACACAATATGAATTACTCTGGGCTTAGATGCTTCTGAAGCCCAAGATTAGGACATGGGAAAGAAGGAAAAGAGCTGGACTTGCCTGACTAAAGAGAAGAAATAACAATAATGAGCCAGGTTTTTTCCTTATCAAGAAGGCAAACTAACAGTAAAGTATATGAACAAAGAAGAAAATTGAGACCCATTTTTTCACTTCTAAGAAAAAGACATTTTCATCCAACACATTTAATTAGATATTAACTAACTAATAAAAGTGTAAGACTGCTACATTTGGGGATACAAAAACATGAACCAGTCCCTTCCGTCCAAGAGCTTACATTCTATGAGGGAAGGTGGGAATACTGAGTATATGTAAATTTAAAGAATAAAATTCAGTGAAAAAAAGAGGCTGGGTTTGGAATCAATATACTTTAACGCCCAGGCAGAGGTCAAATATACTAAGCTTGTCACTTTATCTGTATAAACTCAGGCAGTTACTTGGCCCTCGATTTCTTCAAAGGACCTATGAGAAGGTTGATCATTCCTTCCAGCTTTATAGATTTAATGTAAATATAAATATAAATTTAATACAAAGTGACTTCAAGGAAAAGGAATTGGCATTTGGGAATATGGGAAAAGTCTCCTCCTCAGTGCCTTCATGAAGCCATGTAAGGCTGTCACTATATGCTGGGCTACAGCTGGTGCTTCTGAGTTAGAAATGGCCCAGGACAGCCCAGGTGAGTCCCACCGCTTCAGACAAGGGGCAGTCCTTCCCAGCTAAGGATACTATTCATACTTGTGAGGTAGGATTCCATCATTATTCCCAATAAGGTCAGGGATTGGTTTGGTTGGATTTTTCCCTTTCCAATATTTAACATATTGCTTGGCACAGAGTTGCCTGTTAGTGAACATTTGCTGATTATTTTCAGTTGTGATTCTACATAGGTTAGATCATGAGATCCCTGCCTCGTTCCTGTAGTATTTGTTTCCAATCCTTTTTCCTTCTAGCTCTCACACCCCAATAATAGCAATTGACTAAATCCTTCACTAAAAGTGAGGCTATCCAATTTTAGCCCTCTTAGTTCCTTTTTTTCATTCTTCAAAACGTCACCAATCCAACATTGCAATAAATTTCATGTCACCAAGCATTTATTAAAAGAAGCCATCTATATGGTTAGTGCTAGACACTGGGAATACATAAGTAAAAGCAAAGTCCCTGCCTTCTTGAAATGTATTTTCTATCGAAGAAAAACAACAAATACACAGATAAGTAAATATGAAAAGTTTATAAAACAGTTCAGATTAGTGTAATCCGGTTCAAACTAATTTCAACCAGGTCAATTTGGTTCAAATCACTTTAATCCAGTTTTGATATAAACCAGATTAATCCAGTTCAAAACAGTATAAACTAGTTCACACTAGTATGAGAATATAATAAACCATTTACCAATGTTGATATATACTATTTTTCTACTAATTCAAATTAGTTTATACTATTTATTTGAATTTATTTATATTGAATTGGTTTACATTGACTTGAACTGAACTGGTTTATAACATACTGGTTGAACTGACTTATTCTGTTTTATACCATTTGGCATTTGTGCTGAACAGGTTTATACTGGTTTGAACTCATTTGCACTGGTTTATACTAGTTAGAAGAGGGAAAATAGAAAAAAGCAAATGACCATTTGAGCCATTGTAAAAGGCAACTTGGTACAATAGCAAGAATACTGATTTCTTGGAGTCAGGACAAGATTCAAGTCTTGGTTCTGCCACTTTTTATCTATTATTGGATAGTGGAAATCAATTAACTTCATTTCTCAGTCTCTTTAAATTTCTGCCTTGCCTATGAGAAAAGGGGGGCAATGAGATTATGAAGACTCAGTGGAGGGACAGCTAGATGGTGCTGTGGGTAGAGTATCTGCCCTGAAGTCAGGAGGATCTGGTTTCAAATCCTACCTCAAACACAATATGTCCTAGCTGTGTGACCTTGGACAAGTCACTTAACTCCAGTTGCTTTGCCAAAAATAATGCTAGGATAAAAAAGAAAGCTTTAAAAAAAAAAATGAAGATTGAATGGAACTAGTAAAGTCAAAGTGTTGGTAACTACAAAGTGCTTTGGAAACTACAAGATTTAATTTTCTAGTATTACTATATTCCAGCACTTCAGATTAGGAGAAACGATGAAATGATGGGAAGAGTGCTGGCCTTGGCTCAAAAAAAAAAAAAAAATGGGGCATCAAGCAAGTTATTTAACCTCTCTGGGCCTCAGTTTCTCAACTATAAAATGAGTTGATTCATCAATGTCTATGTTCCCTTCCAGTTGTAAATATATGTGGCCAAATAGTGTTCTTTTTCCTGCTCTATTCAATTCAATTAACAATTACTAAATACTTACTATGTGCTAAGCACATAGTATCAGAGGGAGAGGGAGAGAGAAAGGAGAAAGGGAAGGACAAGAAGAGAAGGAAGAGGAGGAGGAACAGGAAGGAGAAGGAAGAAAAGGAGTTGGTGAAGAAGAGAAGAGGAAAGAAGGAAAGAAAGAATAATATTGTTTCCCTGTTTCTGTTGCTTTGCTAGTATCCCTCCCTCCCTGAGCCAAAACTACTAGCAAAAAGTTTTGCAAATCAACCATTAACTGTAATGTGTTAAACACCTGATATGGGCTAGACATTTTACCTACTCTGTAAAGAAAAGCCCTCAAGGTGCACAGAGGAGACATGTTCAGTATACTTATTTACAAGATGGATGAATAGATAGATAGATAGATAGATAGATAGATAGATAGATAGATAGATAGATAGATAGATAGATAGATAAGAATTACAACATAACCTTAAGGGGAAAGTCACTAGCAGCTAGGAGAAACCAGAAAGGCTTAGTCTTCCTCCTATTTATTCTCCAGCTATTAAATTTGTATTGATCCCTTTAAAGCAGAATTCAAATACTAACTTGTCTAAGTAGGCTTTGCTGATCCTCATAACAGCCTGGGACTTCTCATATAGCACAGCATACGAGAGATTAGGATCTCTCATAATATCATGTTTATATTTACAATGTCTTGCATATGTTAAACATTTAGTAAATGTTTTACATTACTTTATTCATTCATACAACTGGGAATTTCATGTAGGCAGAGAAATTCTATTTCTAAATCTCCTATCTTATCTAGAACTTAGCTGTACACATGGGCAATCAATCAATAAACATTTATTAAGCACGCAGTTGAGTTTTATATGTGTTACATTCACTTTACCAAACTGCAAATTCTGGAATATTGCCTTATTGTGGAAGAAGCGTTTATATAATAGCTCAATGAAATTAGGAGCTATATCCTGCAGGGTTACCCAAGACAGAGTGGAGAGCTCTGACACAAGGTGATCCACTGGAGAAAGAAATGACAAATCACTCCAGTATTTTTGCCAGTGGACAGCCATCTCAGATACTATCGTCCACAAAGTCACCAAAGTCAGACATATCTGAATGACCAAACAATTACAACAAGTTCTTTGAGAACAGCAACTTTACCTTACATTCATAAGCACAGAATCATAAAACAAAACTATAGTTATTGTATGTAAAGAATCTTAAAAGACTTATAATTCAACTTCATTTGACAGATGAGGAAAGAGAGCTTAAGTGATTTAGCTAATATTATATAATACTTTAAGGTTTGCAAAGTGCTGTATAAATAATCTTTTATTAACAATCTTGGGATGGAGGTGCTCTTGTTATCCCCATTTTATGGATAAGAAAACAAAGGTACAAGAAAGTTAAGTGTCTTGCCCAGAGTTGCACAGCCAGTAAATATCTGAGGCCCGTTTTTAACTGTGATTCCATGTTTGGCATTCTGTCCAAAGAATACTGTCTCACATTCTTATTGTCCAAGTCAGTGCTCTATAATCAATGATTCAAAAATGATTGTCATATGAAATGAGACTGACGCATAGACAAATAATAATAAGAGATATTGCTGACAGTAAATAATGTACTTATGCATAGACTGAGTTTTTCAACATTGGCAACCCACTTTGATTTTTTTTACTTTAATTTTCCCCCTTTTTCCTTGCCTCCCCCATGAGACACACATGTGTATATACACACATACTTTATTACACACAAACCATTTACACATATACCATATAGATTGTATAATCATATACATTCATATGCATCTATGTAAAACTATATTATGCTTGCTTGTTCCATTTCTCTGAAGATGGATAACATGATTCTTAAGTCCAAGTCTTTCCATATTTTTCTAACTCTACCAACTTATCATTCACTGTACTATAGCAACATTCCAACCTCACACTATCTGGTTATTTTAAATAATCTAAAACAATATTGATTAAGATGACTGGTATATAGTATAGTTTCCCTATTTTTCTCTTGATTAAATTATTTTTTATCTTTTATTTTGTGGCACCCCACTTTTTCTCTTGCCTGGAGTTTCTCAGTCATATCTCCTTACCTTCTCCCAATTGATGTGGATCTTAGGGAAGGAGGGATGAAGTTCAAATCTACACAGGGAAGTTTCAGGCCTTTGCAACTCCCAGTTCATTTCCCTCCCCACAACTACAAAGCTCTATACTGAAAATTTGCAGTCTCTTTCTTTCTCTCCCTTCCTCCCCCACCTCTCTGTCTCTCTCTCTCTCTGTCTCTGTTTTTGTCTTTTGTCTCTGTCTCTATCTCTGTCTGTCTCTGTTTTTCTCTTTTTGTCTCTGTCTCTGTTTCTGTCTCCGTCTCTCTGTGACTCTTTTTCTTTTTGTCTCTCTGTCTCTTATCTCTGGATCTCTGTGTCTCTGTGTCTCTCAATTTGTCTCTGTCTCTGTGTCTCTCTGTTTCTGTCTCTCCCATCCTCCCCAAGGCAGGTGTTCTATCCACTGCACCACCTAGCCACCCCACAATGTCAGTCCCTACCCCAGTGGAGATCACTTTCTGCATGGCTTTTGAAGGCCTTTTCCAGAAGAACCAATATTTGATCCTTCTTGTCTAACAGGACAGGGAGAGGGCCAGTGATTTCACTGGTTCTGCAAACTCCAGGAAGCGATTTCTTCTGTGTCTAATCTGTGATTTGGGGAATGTCTAGACCACTGAGAAGTTACGGGACTTGCCCAGAGTCACGTGGCCAGTTCACTATCAGAGGTAACATCTGAACCTTGGTCTTGCTGACCAAAGGCTGCAACCTGAAAAAAGATTGAGCAGGTAACTTAGGACAACAGTGCCCCCTGGGGGTTGTTAAGCCTGTGCAGTTTTCTGATGTTATCTCATCCCCCCTTCATCTTACCCCCTTCCCCCAAAAAGAAGTTTCAGTTAAGTTGAGTCTCAAACCCTGCTGAGAGTGACCCACGATGCATCTTGCTCAAATTCAGGAAGCTTTTCCCGGGAGGCAGAGTCAGGGCGCCTGATGGAATTCTGCACAGACACTTTAATTGCTACTTGTTCTAAAGCACATGATTTACCCTGCCATGCCCTTACTGGATCAATTCTAACGAATCCCTGTTGCCTCGACCAGAAACTACGAATCTTTCTCTTTGGCACTTAAAGCCTTTCACAACCAGCCCTATCAGGTCTCTCCTGTCGCATTCTCCGGTCTCCTTCCCGTACCAGGGGCCAGTAAAACTGGCCTTCAGGCTGGTTTCCTAGCAGATGCCCATCTCCCTCCTCCCCGGTGTGCCACGGTCCTCCTTAGAATGTCTTCCCTCTGCACCTTAGAATCAATCCCTTATCTCCAGACAGCCCCTATATGAAGCTTGTGTGTATGAGAGAGAGACAGAGAAATGAAGAGAAGAGAGAGAGTCAGGATCTTTGCCCAGGATCTCACAGCTAGTGGCAAGTATCTGAAGCTGAATTTGAATTCAGATCCTTCTGACTACAGGGCCAGTGCTCTAACCATTGCCACCCAGCTGCCTCTGAAGCGCGTCTTAATGCCCAGTCCACATAACAGCCCCAGTCCCTAGTGCCTTCCCAAAACAATTTTCTATTTATCTTTTATATACGTATCTGCTGTTTTCCCCAACAGAATGTTAGCTCCTCTTTGTATCCCTAGTGCCAGGTGCATAATAAGTGCTTAAATGATGAACCATGGGCAAGTCACAGCTTCTCTAAGCCTGTATCTGTAAAATAAGATATAATGCTGCCTGTAGCATATATCACAGGTTTTCTGTGAAGTCTAAATGAGCAAATACAAAATTGCTTTGCAAATTTTATTTACTTTTATTCACAATTTTTTTTTTTTTTTTTTTTTTTTTTTTTTTGGTGAGGCAATTGAGTTTAAGTGACTTGTCCAGGATCACACAGCCAGGAAGTGTTTAAGTGTCTAAAGCTGTATTTGAATTCAGATCCTCCTGACTCCAGGGCTGATGCTTTATCTCCTGTGCTTTACAAAATTTAAAGCTCTATCCTTATTTAAAATAAGTTTGTATTGATATTTTCTGTTTAACATCACTATAGTTATCCGTGTTTTCACCCAGTCCCTCCCAGAGGATGATCCCCTATGAAATATAGCATTTTAGGGAAGAGGAAAAAAAGCAGCCCAACTGAGCAATACATTAGGAAAAGTCTGAAAATATGATGTAACTTAACCTGCGCACTTGCACCTTCACCAAAGGAGTAGGTTGAAGGCATCTTTTCATATCTTTTCAATTGAAACTTGCTTGATCTTTATAATTTTGTTACATTTTCTTTTTTATTTAAATATATATATATATATAGTTCTATTTGTATTGTAGTTAAACAGTGTGTATTGTTTTCTTGGTTCTGCTTCTTTTACTCTGCATCAGTTCATATAGTTCCTTCCATGCTTTTTGGTATTCATCACATCATTTTTTACAGCATAGTGGTACTCTATTACATTCTTGTACCACAAATATATAGTCTTTTTCCTCCAAATGAAGTGCATCTATTCTGTTTACCATTCCTAGCCATCACAGAAAGTGCTGCTACTAATATTTTGGAGAATGGGGAACCTTCCTGTTCGTTGGGATATAAGCCCAGTAGTGAAGTCTCTGGTTCAAAAGATATGGGTATTTTAGGCATTTTATTTACATAATTCCAAATTGCTTTCCAAACTGCTGTACCATTTCATAGCTCTACCAATAATGTATTAATGTGCCTATTCTGTGACCCCTTCCAACATTGACAGTTGTCATTTGGAGGAGGGTGTGCATTTTTGCCAATTTGCAGGGTATGATGTAAAACTTCAGGATTGTTATAACTCGTAATTTGGAGCATTCTTTTATGTGGTTATGAATACTTTCTAATTCTTCACTTAAGAATTATTCATTCCAATAGACTTGGGACGGAAAATGCCAATTGCATCCAGAGAGAGAACTATGAAGATTGAATAAGAAATTAAGCATAATATGATTACCTTTCATTTGTTTTTTTTTCTCATGTTTTTCCTTATTATCATGTCTGACTTTTCTTGCACAAGATGGCAAATGTTTTAAAAGATTGTACATATTTAATCTATATCAGATTGCTTTCTGTCTTGGAGAGAGGAAAAGTTAAAAGAGAGGAAGAAAATTTAGAACAAAGGTGGTTTTGTTTGTTTGTTTGTTTAATTGAATAATTTTCCCCCTGAGGCAATTGGGGTTGTGTCACACTGCTAGGAAGTGTTAAGTGCCTGAGGTCACATTTGAACTCAGGTCCTCCTGACTTCAGGGCTGGTGCTCTATCCACTTCGCCACCTAGCTTCCTAGAATAATTTTTATTTGAATTATTTTGAATTATTTGAACCCAATATATGAATTATTTTAATAATATTTTCAAAATATATGCAAAAATGTTTTTCAGCATTCACACTTGCAAAACCTTGTTTTCTAAATTTTTCTCTCTCTCTTCCCTCCCCTCTTCCCCTAGACAACAAGCATTCTAATATCAATTCTTCTATACATATTTCCACATTTATCAAGCTACACAAGAAAAATCAGACCAAAAAGGAAAAAAATTAGGGAAAAAAAAAAAGGCAAGCAAATAATAACAAAAAAGGTGAAAAATTATGTTGTGGTCCACATTCAGTCCACAGTCCTCTCTGAGTGCAAGATGCTTCTCCATCACAAGGTCACTGGAACAGGCCTGAATCATCTCACTGTTAAAAAATAGCCACGTCCATCAGAATTGATCATCACATAATCTTGTTGCTGTATACAATGATCTCTTGGTCCTGCTCATTTCACTCAGCATCAGTCCATGTAAGTCTCTCCAGGACTTTCTGAAATCATCCTGCTGGTCATTTCTTACAGAACAATAATATTCCATAACATTCATATACCACAATTTACCCAACCATTCTCCAATTGATGGGCAACCACTCAGTTTCCAGTTTCTCACCACTACAAAGAGGGCTGCCACAAGCATGTTTGTACATGTGGGTCCCTTTCCCTCCTTTAAGATCTCTTTGGGATACAAGCCCAGTGGAAACACTGCTGGATCAAAGGGTATGCACAGTTTGATAGCCTGTTGGGCATAGTTCCAAATTATTCTCCAGAATGATTGGATCCCTTCACAACTCCACCAACAATGTATCAGTGTCCCAGTTTTCCCACATGCCCTCCAATATTTATCATTATCTTTTCTTGTCAGTCAATCTGAGAGGTATGTAGTGGTACCTCAGAGTTATATTTTAATTTGCATTTCTCTGATCAATAGTGATTGAGCATTTGTTATGACTAGAAATGGTTTTAATTTCTTCATCTGAAAATTATCTATAGAACACTAAGTTTTACAAAAATGAATGTTTTCTTTACATGTATTTGGAAAAATTAAATCCTGAAAATTGTCATATTATTTGACCATTTACTTATTGGGGAATGATGTGTGTATTAGCCCTAAGAAATGTCAGCTGTAAGCACTGTGGGTCATTAGTATTTCTAAGTCATCAGTTGGAAGAATCTCATTACCTCCAGACAGGCAGGGATACCTACTTCCCTCTGCTTCCCTCTCCTTCTCTTCCCTAGATTCTGCTTTGAGGAATCCAGAGAAGAATACCCAATAATTACCTAATGAACAGGGAAGTTCCAAACCCCCTCCTCTTCCACCTCATCTTTTGGTAGGAGAGATGTGAGCCAACCAGAATTCTTGGGAGGGCCTCCTGTAGTCCATACTAATTACACCAGAACATCCTGAGCCTTTACCAGATGGCTCAGAGGAATTTAAATATTTAGAAAAATGAAGAGAGATTAGCAAAGAAGAAAGCAAAGGACCTAGATCTGGAATAGAGGCCCTGGCAGCTATCACCTAGACAGCTAACTCGGGGAGAGAATCAAGAAGAGGCCTCCAGAGGCCCACGAAGGGTGGGTAGATGGGAAGGAGGCATAACCCACCAAAACCGCCATGTCTGATCCCCCCAGCCGGAGAAGGGTGGGCCAGCCAGTGCCAGAAGATATAAGAGGAGGATAAGAACTGAATGATGTGGATGAAGGGTCTGGCGGGACAGGGGCCAGAACAGAACCCAAGCACACTGGCTCAGAGCCCCCTAAGTGTTTAAACAGCTGAGAAGAAATGCAGACCTCCTTTGTCCCAGCAGGATGGAGGCCAACATCGGAAACAGGAGGTCTGTTTATCCCTAGTATCCAAGGGCCCTATGTCCTACATCTCTCGCCAGTCTCACATCTCAATTCTGTATTTTCCCAGGACCATCTCCTTCTTACCCAACAGTGGGAGAGTATAAAGGTCATCTCTTGAGACCCACAATCTTCCTACCCACCAGGCTCTCTAAAAAATGGCTGAAAGTCAGAGACATTTTCTTCCTTCCAGTTTCATGTTTAGAATGGTTTCCCACTTTGTCCAGTCCCCTATCTCTCTCATCTACCCCTCCAGGTTAAAGTTATCCCCAGACCCTAAGGAGAAGGAACTTTTAGCAGTGACTAATACATTACTTTATCAGTTATTAAACAGATTCTTCAGAGGTCTCAACCAATCTCTGTGGCAGAGAAGGAAGGAAATCAGATGATATTCTTCAGACCCCTCAGAAGCACTGACATAAAGCCCTGATGCAGTGTGCCCTCAAATCCCTGTTCATTATTCTTTTCTTTCCTATAAAGCTTTTTATTTTCAAAACACACAATAGATAATTTTCAACATTCACCCCTGGAAAACTTTGTTCCAAATTTTTTCTTTCCCTGCCCCCCATCCCCTCCCCTAGCCAGCAAGTAATCCAATATATGTTAAACCTGTACAATTCTTCTATACATATTTCTAAGATTATGATACTCCTGATCTAATTTTTAATAGCTCTGTGGTCCTGAACAAGTCACAATCTCTCAGAATTTCAGTCATGTATTTGTATGTCATGGAATAAGAGGACCTGTATAAGTCAGCAATTATTATCCTCCCCCCCCCCCCCCCCCCTCCCCGTGATTTCCAGCCTGCTTTTCCTGTTGTACTCTGCGGAGCTGATCTCCCGATTTCTCAGATGCTTTTCTCTCCCTATCCCTTAGTCCCCAGACTCATCATGTTGGGAGAACAGAGATTTAGGGCTCTTAATTCCATCCCTTCTTTTTCTGCCCCTGAAAGTAATGTTCCTACCAAGCATTTCCCTATAGTCTCTGGGCCTCTCATTTACTTTCAACGTTTGGAGAAGGGAGGAAAAGGAGTGAGGGAGATTCCATGCTTTGCTCTCGAACATAAGGTTGTAGATTAAAAGCTGGAGGGAACCTCAGGTATCTAGTCCAATCCCCTCATTTTTTTCTCAGTAGTATTTTATTTTTCCAAATACATGTAAAGATAGTTTTCTATATTCATTTTTGTGAGACTTTGTGTTCGAAATTTTCCTCCCTCACTCCCTTACTTCCCCTCTCCAAAACAGCAAGCTGACATAGGTTAAATATGTGGGGTCCTTTTAAACATTTCCACGTTTGTCACATTGTGCAAAAAAATCACAATAAAAGAGAAAAAAAACTCCAGAAAGAAAAAGCTAAACAAAAACAAAAATAAGGTGACTCCATAGTTCTCTCTCGGGATGCAGATGGCATTTTTCATCCTGAGTCTATTGAACTTGCCTTGAATCACCTCATTGATGAGAAGAGCCAAGTCCATCGCAGTTGACATTCACATCATCTTCCAATCCTCTCATTTAACAAATGAGGAAACTGAGGCTTTGAGGTCATGACTGTCTCTAAGTGAATGAGAGTTCACCCTCAGCATGTCCTGCATTGCCCTCTGGGGTTCTCATCTCCTCCCGGCTGACTCCCTTGTCACCTTTTTAGGGAGCCCCACAATTGTGCTTCAGATTTGTTGTGTGTGTGTGTGGGGGGGCAATCAGGATTAGGTGACTTGGGGAAGGTCACACAGCTAGTGTCTGAGGCTGGATTTGCATTCAGGTCCTCTTGACTCCCAGGTCAGTGGGCTATGCACTGTGCCGCATTCTAACTGCCCTTTTTTAAATGCCCTTTCACTGGGGAGGAAAAATTGGAACACAAGGTTTTGCAAGGATTAATGTCAAAGAATTATTCATGGGTATGTTTAGAAAAATAAAAAGATTTAATTTTAACAAATGAAAGAAAATAACCAAAAAACAAAACAAAAGTGCCCTTCACTGGCTCTACTTCCTGACCTTAAGTATTGCTGGTATCCTTTCTCCTTTCCAACCCCTATTTTTCAGCCCCTCTCTCTCTATATATATGGCCTCAGACACTAGCTCTGTGACCCTGGGCTAGTAATTAGCCCTGTCTGCCTCAGTTTCCTCATCAATAAAATGAGCTGAAGAAGGAAATGGCAAACTATTCCACTATCGTTGCCAAGAAAACTCCAAATGGGGTCAGTAGGACACAATGCAGTCTTTCTCTGTATGTAATTTCCTTAAGGTTCTACCTTGCTTTTATATATTATATTTTTATTATTTATATTCCCAGAGGAATTCAGTAAACACTTAATAAATGCAACCGTATGTCCGCTAATTACTTAGTCAAAATAAGAGCTGATGGATAGTAAAATCAGGCTCTGAATATAGGATCATTTGGTATGGGATTGGGAGACAATCGAGTCCCCATTCCAAAAATGTCTCCCCACCTCTTTTGGATAAAGGTATTGAAATAAAGAAAGAAATGTTTGGGGCAGAGGGAGGTGGGAGTAAAGAGTTAACACACTAAGCCATGATCTTTGCCTCATTGAAATTAAAGAAGTCTGTTTAATTAAGCCCTCACTCCTCCGGACCCCTAAGCCAGTCTTTGATGCCCTAAGCTAGGGCCAGAAGGTCCAGGCCTGGGATGCTAGACGAAAGGGAGTGTGGGGTGGAAGCCAGAGCTCAGGGCTGCATGAGACCCCGGAGAAAGGAGGGGCCGTGAGCAGAGATGGAGGGGCAGGGATGTTCACCTCCTTACAGGTTCTCCAGCCTTGGCAACTGCTTCCTCACCCTCAGCCCCACGGGTGAGCCAGATGCCAGCTCCTTCTCCACCTCCTCCCTTGAGCCCACCCCCCAGCCCGCCTCATAAGGGCGGACCGTTCCCTCCCTCCCTCCTTCCGTGGTGGGGGCCGGAGGCTGGGCCCCGGCAGGCAGCAGTTTGTGCTCATTAAGGTCCCACCAGCCGGATGGAGCCCAGGGCGGCACCCCGGGGCTGGAGAGCACCGCTCAAAGCTCCCATCTGCTGAAGCCGGTAAGTCACCACTCCCCAGGACCCCCGTGGAGAGACCCCCCACCCCTGCCAAGCAGAGCCCAGCTGTGCTCCCGAAGAGGTCCCGACTCTTCTGGCTCTGCCTGTGGAGCCCAGCATCTGCTGCTGGAAATAGCTTAAATGGGGAGTCACAAAAACAGAGTTCAAATCCCAGTTTTGCCGCCTGGAAAACTGCCTTTCCCTCTGCCAGCCTCATTTCCCTTATCGGGAAATGAGGTTGGGACTCATTCCCTTTGGGTGCATCTCCACGCTTTGGGCTGCCTTGGATGAGGACGGGGGCAGGCAGAGGGGGTAAAGGAGGTGGCTGGGCTGACTTTAATGGAGAGGAAAGCCCAGGGCTGGGGCTCACTGGAAGGAGCAGGTGGCTTTCCCTCCCTTCCCTGGAGAACAACGTTCCCTAATGGGACATCGGGTCCCTGTTTTGTGGAACCCCGTTGGGGGAAAGTATGGGGCAAAGGTGGGAACGACTGGATGGCCGAGTGGGCATTGACAAGAAAGGGCGGGAGCTCTGGAGGGGACCTGGCTGTCTGTCTGGGGTAGGGAAGGGCACAAGGCGGTCCCAGACCAGGGCTCTCCCTGACACGAAGGGAAGGCAGGGCCCCTGAACTTTGAATGTGGGACTCAGACGTGCAGAAGGGGGAGAAGGGGAGAAGGGAGAGGGCCCTTTTTAAAAGGAAATGAGTCCAGAACATCTAGTTTTATTGACTCTGTTCCCAGCAACGCCGTTCCCGTCCTATTGACAGAAGCTGTGAACTTGTCCGGGCAGAGCTGGGATGGCGAGGTCCCCGCTTCCCTGGATGAGGTCAGCCTGGCTAGGGCCTAGGGAGGAAGCCAGAAGGTGGCCTCAGGGACAAGTGGGAAGAGCCGCGGGCAGAGGGAGGCTCCATCCAGAACCAAGACCCAGAGCCCCTCTCCTCCCTGCACCTACTGGGCCAGGTCTGATGGCCCACCTCTCACGCCCCCCCTCCCCCCCCGTGTCTGCTCTCAGGACCCTCGCGCTGCTGCCCTTCCCTGGGCCCCTGGAGCCCGCTTGCCCAGGGACTGCCCTGCTGTTCCTGTTGCTAGTGGAGCCGGGTTTATGGGCTGGAAGTCCGACCCGGAGGCTGCTCAGTGACCTGTGACACACGGGGAGAGTGGGGAGGATGCAGGGGCAGTGCCGCTCAGGCTCCTGGCAGGATTGCCCAGTCCTCCCGCTGTGACCCGGCCTGATCTGCCCTTCCTTCCTCCTCCCCAGGAATCAGAGCCACTGCCCCAGAGGCCCTGGGTGTCACCATGGCACCTAACAGCACAGGGGAGGACCCAGGCCCGCTGCCCCAGGCTGGACTTTGGCTCTCCCAGGCCCTGGCAGGCCTCATCGTGGGTGCCAACATGCTCCTGGCGGTGGGAATCGCCCGAGACCGTCGCCTCCGGAGGCCTCCCGCTGGCTGTTTCTTCCTAAGCCTGCTGATGGCTGGACTGCTCACGGGGCTGGCACTGCCCACGCTGCCCCTGTTGTGGGCTCGGAGGGGGCACGGCTACTGGCCCTGCCTGCTCCTCCACCTGGCCCCCAACTTCTCCTTCCTCTCTCTGCTCGCCAACCTCCTCCTGGTGCACGGTGAACGCTACCTGGCAGTCCTGAGGCCCCTCCACCCGCCCCGAGGAACCCGCTGGGCCCTGGTGGCGGCCTGGGTGGCCCCGCTGCTCTTCGCCAGCCTGCCAGCACTGGGCTGGAATCACTGGGCACCTGGCGCCAACTGCACATCGCAGGCCATCTTCCCCGCCCCTTACCTCTACCTTGAGGTTTACGGCCTCCTGTTGCCCTCTGTGGCGGCCGCCGCTCTCCTGTCCGCCCGGGTGCTGGCCACTGCCCGGCACCAGCTCCGGGACATCTGCCGGCTGGAGAGGGCAGTGTGCCGTGGCGCCCCTTCACGGCTGGCCCGGATGCTGGCCTGGCGCCAGGCACGGGCATGGGCGGGTGCCACCTTCCTGTTTGGGCTGTGCTGGGGCCCATACGTTGCTGCCCTGCTCCTCTCAGTGCTGGCATTTGAGCATCGGCCCCCCCTGGGGCCCGGCACCCTCCTGGCACTCAACTCTTTGGGCAGTGCCAGTGCTGCCCTTGTCCCTGTGGCCATGGGGCTTGGGGACCGGAGATACACAGCCCCTTGGAGGGCGGCAGCACTGAGATCCTGGGGAGCGCTCTGGAGAACAGCTGGTGCCCCCAGAGCCCCAGGCCAAGGTGGCAGCCTGCGCAGGGCCAGTGCCTGAATGGGGAGGCAGGGGCACCCCCGAGCCCCAACACAGGGCTCCCACTTTTCTAGTGCACAGCCCCCAAGGGCCATCTCCCTGTTGACCCCCACATCTGACACCCAGCCCACAGTTGCCTGGACAAGTCCATCTGTGCCAGCCCACGGTGGTCCGGGGGAACAATCTCACGGCAACAGGAGAGATCATCCCTCAGAAGAAGGTCCCGTGCTGCTCCCAGTGGGTGATGCCGGGAAAGAGGGCCTCAGTCCCACCCCTACCCATCCCTCACTGTTACCTCTCCCTCCCCCTCAACTTCCTGTACACCAGGACTCTGGGAACCATAGTTTATTTACACTTTTTAAAACCTCTATAATCATAAGCCCCTTCCTTCGCCCCCCAGCCCCCGCATCTCAAGTCCTAGAAAGCCTGGAGGGGAGGGGAGGGGGGGAGGGGAGAAGAAAAAAGCTTCTCAGGAGCTGCTCCTCATCTCCCACAACCCCCAAGTGAAATGGAGCCCCAAAACACCACAGGTGAAAGGTGAGAACAGCAGAGCTAAACTTCCCTCTGGAAGGCCAACATGAGGGAGAGGAGGGCAGTGTCAGTGTGGAGAAAGGCGGGGGCGGCAGCCTCCCTGGCAGCCCCTGGGTGGGGGGAGCCAGCCCCCCTCCATCTCCCTTCTCCCTATAAAACGAGAGCCCAGAGCGGGGACGGCAGTAGCACTAACGGTCCGGTCTCTGGACGCAGAACACTTTGGCTTTGTGGTCTCCAGACGTGGTCACCACCAGGGAGGCATCTCTGCAGGGAAAGCCCCGAGGAGCAGTGAGGGCTGGGAGGGGCTCTGGCGGCCTGGCCTCTGCCCAGCCTTCTCCCTCTCCGTCTCTGTCCCCTCTCCAACTCCCCTGGCTCCCCTCTGGGATAAGTCCGTCTGGGGCTCCTGAATGCTGTGACCCCGGCTCGTGGGCCCCCTGGTCACATGCTGTCATCTCCATCAGAGCTCCTTTCTCTATCTTGGGTGCTCAGCCCAGCACTGGGCACGGACGTAGCAGGTGCTTAACAAACACCAATTACTGACCAGTCTCGTCGGGACTGGGGACCCCCCCCCCCCGGGATCCCTCCTCCTCCTCTCCCCACGTGCACTCACTTGCTGAGGGCAAAGTCAAGGATCTCGGCCGTGTGGCCCCGGTAGTCGCTGAGCAGGCGGCCCGTGCGCGCGTCCCAGAGCCGGACGGCTCCGTCGAGGCTGCAGGTGTACACCACGGCCGCCCCCTCCTCCCAGAGCAGCTGCACAATGCCCGACTGCGGAAGAGAACGTGGGGCCCTGAGACACCCTTCCCTTCTCTCTCCAGGGGAAGAGCGGGGACCAGGAGGGGGAGGGGTGCACTAAGTGTAACCCCCCGGCCCCCACGGCCGCCCTACCTGGTGCTGGCACCGGTGTCTCAGGCTCTGGGTCGACAGGTCGTAGATGGCCAAGGTCCCATCCAAGTAGCCGACGGCGGCCAGCGGCATCCTGGGGACGGAGCAGCGTCAGGCGGCACAGCCACAGGGGCGCCCCCCGCCCGGCACCCCGCGTCTGCCGCCACCGCCTCCCCTTCAGTCTGAGATGCTTCCAGCCCAGCCCACTCACACATTGCAAAAGCCCAGGGACTCCACCGAGTTGGATTCGCTTTCTTCCTCCTCCCCGGGGTTCGGCTGTGGGCCCACAGCGTCCGGTCTGAAGACGCCCACCACCTGGGGACAGGGTGCCACGGCCCGTCAGAGGGGGAATCCGCGGGCTGGGCCTCCTGCGCTCGCGGCCCTCCCGGCTCCGGCGCCCAACAGCCCCCGAGTCCGCGTGGGAGTCTGCCCGGGGAGGGCCTGGCCGGGGGCCACGGGCCTGCCCCGCTCACCTTGCCGGTGGCCACGTTGACCAGCTTGGCCTGACAGTCCACGGAGCCGGTGAGGATCAGGCTCCCGTCCAGGTTGCTGGCCACGCACGTCAGGGGACCCTGGTGACCTTCAGCTCCTGAGCACAGAGAGGGAGGGCGGGTGAGGCAGGCCCCACCCCCCCCCCCTGCCCGCCCCGGCCCTCACGGGCCGTACCTTTGAGCACGTGGACGGGGCTGCCCTGCTTCAGGTCCCAGATCCGCACGGTGCCATCTTCGTAACCAACCACGGCTTTCCTGCCTGGGGCCGGAGACAGAGCCGAGAGAGAGGAAGTGGGCTCGGGCCAGACGAGGCCCCGCGGGAGCGCCTCGAGGAGCACCCCGAGAGCTGCCACGTTACTGGCGAACACACCGCGTCACGAAGGAGGCGGGCGCCCTGCCCGGCCGCACCGGGAGGAAGCTCACGGTGCCACCCTGGGACTCAGGCCGGGTCTCGGGGCGCCCACCAGGCCAACCACGGGGGAAGGCCGGAGGCACCGGAGGGGGCTGCTCTCCGGCTGTCTTGGGGGGAGGGGTCCGCGGCGCCCCTTCTGCCTGACCCGGCCCACCCCCGCCGCGTCGTCGCGCACCCCCGGCCGTGGGACGAGGGCTCTCACCGTCGGGGAGGACTCGGCCGCAGGTGGCGGGGCAGTTGGGCCCCTGGAAGGTCTTGCAGTCGCCACTGGGGACCTTCCACATCCAGGTGTTACCGTCGGCGGTGCCCGCCAGGAGCACGGGCGCCCGAGGGTGCCACTCCATCCACTGGGTGGCAGAGGGAGGGAGAGCGTCAGCCAGGGCGGCCTGGGCTCGGGGAGGTCCCCACCCACCAGGCCCCCCTCGTTCCCGGCTTCCGGGGCAGAGTTTGGGGTGGGGAGATGGGTGGGCGCCCGGACTCGAAGCCCCCCAGCGTCCTCACCTCCAGGTCCCCCACTTCAAAGGACCAAACCTCCTCCTTGGTGTCCACCTGCCACACTTTGAGTAGGCCGCTCATGTCCCCGGTGGCCACCAGGGCGGAATCGTGGCTGAAGCCGGCGCACGTCACCGAGTCCTTGTGGCCTGGGGGGGGAGGGGCCGGTAACCAGGCCTGGAAAGTGGCCGTGGGGACGCAGACCAGACCCCGCCCCGGGGATCGGCAGCAGACGGAGAGACTGAGGAAGGGGCCGCCACCTCCACCGCCTCTTCCCGCCCCCCCACCAATCGGGGCCAGCCGCTCACCGGGACACTCCAGCAGCAGCTCCCCGTCGCTGAGCCGCCACACGAAGGCCTTGTCGTCCTCGCCCCCCGTCACCGCCAGCGTGTTAGTCTTGGGGTCCAGGCTCACGCAGAACACAGAGGCTGCTCCGAGACACAGACACCCGCGAGTGCGGAGGAACCCCCAACCCCCCGCGGCCGAGACCCCGAGCTCAGGGAGGGGCCCCCAGGCCGGGACCCCGAGCTCATGGAGGGGCCCCCAGGCTGAGACCCCGAGCCCCGGCAGGGCCCCCGCCCCACACAGACCCCGGGCCTGGGGGAGGGGCCCCCAGGCCGAGACCCCGAGCTCAGGGAGGGGGCCCCAGGCTGAGACCCTGAGCTCAGGGAGGGGCCCCCAGGCTGAGACCCTGAGCCCCGGCAGGGCCCCCGCCCCGCACAGACCTCGGGCCTGGGGGAGGGGCCCCCAGGCTGAGACCCGGAGCTCAGGGAGGGCCCACGCCCCGCACAGACCCCGGGCCTGGGGGAGGGGCCCCCAGGCCGAGACCCCGAGCTCAGGGAGGGGGCCCCAGGCTGAGACCCTGAGCTCAGGGAGGGGCCCCCAGGCTGAGACCCTGAGCCCCGGCAGGGCCCCCGCCCCGCACAGACCCCGGGCCTGGGGGAGGGGCCCCCAGGCTGAGACCCCGAGCTCCGGGAGGGCCCACGCCCCGCACAGACCCCGGGCCTGGGGGAGGGGGGCCCCAGGCCGGGACCCCAAGCGCTACCTGAGTGATGGGCAAAGGTGACCTCGCTGTCGTCAGGGCTCTCCATGCCGCCGACCACCCCCTCGTCCTCCTCGTCCCCCCACGCCTCGTCGGCCCCCTCCTCCTCCTGCTCCTCGTCCTCCTCGAAGTCCACCCCGTCCATCTCTTGGGCTAGGTCATCTGCTTTGGGGACGAGAGCGCTGAGACACCCACCTCCCTCCTTCCTGGGGATGGGCCAGGGGGGAGGGGCGCTCGAGGGAAGGGGGTGGGCGTGAGCAAGGTGAGTTTGGGGGAGAAACAGATTTAATGGTGATAAAGACTCAGTGGAAGACGAATGTTCAAGGGACATAAAAAAGAGGCCAAAGTTCAAAGGTCGTCAGATAAAAGGTTAAAAATCACGGCCCGGAAAGATGCAATTGAAATGAAGGGGAGTGAAAACGCGGGGGTGGGGGGGGGGTGGAATGTCCCCGGGATGGGGGGGGGGGGCATATAGGTCATCACATCGGGTTAGGATGGAAAAGTTGCAAGCCAGGGTGAGGTCAAGGGTCAAAGGTCAGGTCCCTGCCGCTACGCCACGGGGCCGCTCTCACCCGGGTCGGGAGGGCCGGAACCCAGCTCCACCACCTCGATGATCTCCTCGTCGCCATGGAATTGTAGGGACTCCGGGGAGGCCGCCCCGTCCTCGGGCCCGGGATCGGGATCGGGCTCCATGAGGCTCACGGAAGCCGGTGTAGCAGCCGGGGCCCAGCCGCCTCAGGAGCCACAGCCGCGCGACGACACCTTCCACGGCCCGGGCGAGATGGGGCAGGAGGCGGGGCTTTGACGCGCAACGACTCTAGCCCCGCCAATAGCAAAGGGGTCCGGCCGACGAGCAGCCAATCGAGAGGAGCGGTTGGCCGACAGAGCGGGGGTGAAAGGGCAGGATGGAAGGGTTCGAGAGCTAGCTCCGCCCCCGCACGGTAACAACTTCGCCTGCGTACCGCGAGAGCTTGTGGGAAGCATAGTTTTCACGAGGTCGCCGCGCGGGATTCTGAGACATGTAGTCTTCCCTTCCCTTGACTGGGCGGAGCAGAGAACGAGGATCCCGCGTAGTCCGCGCCATCGCCGCGCTCGAATCTAAACTACAACTCCCAGCAGGCAGTGGGGCGGAGCTTGAGGACCTGGAACATGGCGGCGACGGTTGTGGCTGCTCTGAAGAGCCCGGGGCTGAGGGGTGCCCTAGGGTACAGGGGTAAGAGGCCGGGCCCAGAGGCCGGGGACCCAGAACATTCTTCCCCATCCCTAGCTGAGATCCGAGCGCTCTCCTCCCCTCCTTTGACGGGGGTCCGGGGTGTCTTAAGGTTTTTTCTAGCCCTCCCCCGCTTCCCCAGGATTATGGGTCAGGGTCGAGCCCTTGTTCGGCCGCGCTTCTGGTTCTAAGTGCCCTCCCCCGCCCTCTCACTAGCGGCCATCACTGCAGCCATGCCCCTGCTTCAGCGCTCCCTTTTCGCTCAGCCCCGGCGCTGCAGGACCCCCTGCTTGTCCTCTCGGCAGTATCCCCGCGGGTCCTTCGCCCTGATTCCCGGAGCCCCGCCCAGCGGGAGCCCCCTCGCCCTCGGTCTCAGGACCCTCCCTCCTCCGCAGGGTTTCTCCAGGGAGCCCGGGCCAGCGGGGCCCAGCTCCAGCAGCGCCTGGGGCCCCCGCAGTCCAAGCCTGAGCCCGAGCCCGGGCCGTGGCCTCCGGGCGTGGAATACATCCCCAAGAAGAAGGCCAAGAACCCCATGAAGGCCGTGGGGCTGGCGTGGTGAGTCCCGGGGGCGGGGGGGGGGGGGGGGGGGGCTGCGGGCGGGGCACTGCCCACCTCGGGCGCCCGTGCCCGGTGGTTCGGCACGGGGTCCAGCCTGCAGGACTAGAAAGCGCTTTTCAGACACTTTTAAATGGCTTTATTTTCCCACTCGCCAGAAACCTGGTCTCTCTCCCTGTGGCAAACGCGTGGTTGGGCCCGATTCTGCCCCGGTGTGTCCACTGGGGGCTCGCGTTGCCCTCTGACCCGGGGGGAGGGGCTGAGTTGGAGAGCTGTTCTCGGCGCCTTCTGCAAAGGGAGGTGGGCTCCCCCCGGGACGTCCTGGGCCCCACTGAAGCCCCTCCCCCCGTTCCCAGGGCCATCGGCTTTCCCTGTGGGATCCTCCTCTTCGTCTTCACGAAGCGGGAAGTGGACAAAAACCGCCTGAAGCAGATGAAGGCCCTGCAGAACATGCGGACCGCGAACCGGGGGGACTACGAGAGGCAGAGGTTCAGGTCCTCCACCCCCGAGGCCCTGCCGCCGCCCACCCGCGCCGGGGTGCAGTCCTGAGGCGGCCTGGGACAGGACTGAGAACTGAGGAACTGGGAGAGTCCCCGGGGGCGTCTGCACTGCCGGCGGGCCCCAGGTGCGAAGGTGCCCAATAAAGTCACTCTATTTGTCCTGAAAAGGAGCCAGAGTCTGGCATGTGGGGGAGGAGGGAGCGGAGGCTCCGGCCCAGAGTGGGAGAGCGGGTTACGGAGCAACCCCCTGGAACAGGGACCTCGGGAGCCCTCGCGCTGGCCTTCTGCCCCCCCCCTCCGGTAACGGGCCGTCAGACCATCCAGCAGAGGGTGGGGGAAGCCGAGCCCCACTGCCCAGGTCTGGATGCAGAATTGTTCCGTCCCGGACCTCTCTGCCTTAATGTACCTTTGTAAAGGAAGCCTTAGGAGGCAGAAGAACTGGGCCTGACTGGGCCTCCCCCCCAGCTGTGCAGTCTTGGACAAGTCAAGACCTCTCCCCGCCATGCCCATCACAAGAAGAGCAGGCTCAGGAGGAAGCGCTCCCCCCGCCCCGCCCCTCCCAGTTCTCCTGTCCCTGGGCCGTCCCAGAGCACCCCAGACCAGTGCAGAGGGACAGTCCGGGGCCTCTTGAGAAGTCCTCATTCTCTTGTGTGAACGAAATACGGCTGGGAAGGAATGAGGGGCCTTAAGTGCAGTCATCCTGAAGAGAGCAGGGCTAGAGTCCAGAAGCTGGGTGGCCCTGGGCAAGTCACTGTCCCAGGTTTGCCTATTTCCCCATCTGTAAAACGAGCTGGAGAAGGAAATGGTGAGCCACCCAAGACTAGGACAGAATCCCAGAGAACCCAAGTCCTGAGGAAGGCGAACAGCTCAGACATTACGCTGGCGATGGAGGGAAGAACAGAGTGACCCAGCTGGCTTGTAACCTGGAGAGGCAGCTCCCCTCCCCCTCCCACAGAGAGCCAGAAGCAGACCCTTCGTTTCTAACATAGTATTTTATTGTATTTCCCATTATAACTCTGTGTAGTGCTCAAAACTCCGGAAAGGTTGTATACAGAAGCCCTTTTTTGACCCTTGAGCTGGGCCTAAGTCAAGAACACTGTTGAGTCCCTGCCCCCTCCGTAAGGCACATGGTGTTAAAAGCTTAGCCTGTAGCTTCCTGCTCCTAGAGCAGGGAAGGGAGGTCCCAATGGGGGGGAAGAGCAAGGGGCGCCATATCCCAACAAGTAGCCCAGAACTGAAAGTGGGATGAAAAACACCCAGGTTCCAGCGGAAGCTCTGCCACTCTTGTGAGACCTGGGGCAATCGGCTTTACCTCAGACTTCAGTTCTTTCATCTGTGCAACAGAGGCTGACCCTAAAAGAGTCTTTTTTAGGTTAAAATTCTGTAAAAAGAGCCCTAAGGCAAAAACTCCTGGGATGCTCTGAGTAAAAACGGGGTTCAGTAGCAGCAGACATGAAGCCCAGAAAATGGACTGCGGAGCATGTTCCAGTCCCAGCTCTATCCCCGCTGGCCCCACTTCAAGAACCCCAACGAAAGAACAAAAGTAGTGGGGAGGGATGGCCCACCTCTCCTCCAGGCTTATTCCTACACATCCCTCCACTGCAAGTCTAGGAGGCCAGAAAGGAAAATCAGAGACTTCCCACTGCCATTGGCCAGTCACCCACCTGGAACAAGTCCCAGCTGGGGCTGGTGGGAAAGAGTCAGATGGGTGGAGACGGAGGTTTGCCCTCTGACTGTGGGCAGAGGTCAGGGCAAGGGCTGGGCACTGGCATATATTGTGCCCGACCCCCAAAAAGCCATATATACACATTACCAGGTCATGTCTGTACAAAAGGGTGAGGGGAAAGGGGAGGACTGAGAAGACAGGATTTGGAGCTTTGTGCAAGACAGAGCAGACGCTGGAGAGGATACCAGGAGGAAGGGTGTTAGAGGCAGCAGCTAAGTAGGGAATCCCCCAAAGAAAAGGCTCATCACCGGCCCTCACAATCATCCACGCATCTCGTTTCCCTTTAGATACCGAGACAAAATGTCCTCGTCACAGATCCCCGACAAGGGCCGTCACGACAGAAGAAATCCTGGATCTAGCCTTGGACGAGTAAGAAGTGGCTCCCTGACTTCCCCAGTGCAGGTGTCCCTCCCACAGAGAGCTCCAGACAAGATGGCTCCCCCAGATCTCACCAGCCAAAGTGAAACCTTTCCTGAGGGAGTTACGGAGAGAAAGGGGGCATGGCAATGCCGGACCAGCCCAGAAAGAGAAGGGAAAGGAGCTGGGGAGGAAGGGGGGCCCCTTAGTTGTGATCCCCCAGAAGCTGCAGCACGAAGGTGAAGATGTAGATGATGTCCGTGTAGATTTGCAGGGCACCTGTGATGTATTCTTCTGGGCTGATGGTGTGCTTCCTGTTTCCCAATACCAGCTGGGTGTCATAGGCCAAAAACTGCAGGGAGGAGAGCGTAATGAGGACCCCCTTGTCTCTCCCTAGCCCCCACCCCTCAAGGATGGGGAGCTTCTTCCCCCAGTCACCACAGTGTCCACTATGGGCCAGGCACAGAACCAGGCGCAGGAGACAGATAAAAACAAAAGCCTTTTCCTGGAAGGAGCTATA
This sequence comes from Sminthopsis crassicaudata, assembly GCF_048593235.1. Classification (NCBI taxonomy): domain Eukaryota; kingdom Metazoa; phylum Chordata; class Mammalia; order Dasyuromorphia; family Dasyuridae; genus Sminthopsis; species Sminthopsis crassicaudata. The sequence continues at coordinate 63,909,324 of NC_133619.1, read as the reverse complement.
CATCTGTGAGGGAAATAGGAGATCGGAAATGACTCCAAAGTAACGAAGCAGGGGATGAGGAGAGGCTGCAGGGAGGGGGTGTCCCAAGGGAGCTGAGACACAGGAGTCGGGGACCAAGGCATAGAGAGGGGAGGAGGGGCTGTAATGGGGCCCAGGGCCCTGGGGGCAGAGATGGAGGCCACTCACCAGAGTAAAAGCAATAGCCCCGAGCGCCGCATACAGCATGTGGAGCCAGTATATCTGAGGAAGCAAAGGGTAAGAGTTAAGGGGGCGCTGAGAGGTGGGGTCCAGAGAGCCCAACACCAGACCGCTGGACGGCCGGGAGGAGGCTGGCTGCATGTCTTTGAGGGGGTGTTTCCTACATTTTATGCAGACCCTGGATTGGAGAGCTGGAGATCCAGGTGCTATTCATCTCCATGTTAAAGCTACACTTCCCAGTGTGGATTACCAATGCTAATAGAAGGACAGTAAAGATGAAAACCTATAATCCATCCCGGGATAACCTACTTATGCTGACTTTAATGATAGGTTTGGACCCTAGGTTCACAATCTCAAAAAAAGGTACCAAATTACAGGAATTTCAGCTGTACTTTTAGGACAAAGGAAATCAGTGGCTAAAGATATCCAGGCCAAGGTGCTGGCTGGGGAGGAAAGGACTACTGTCTTTTATTTCTCCTCAAAAAGGGGTGTCCCCAGATGAGAGTGTCCCTCTACTTCAGAAAAGAACCAAAAATCAGTCTCCTTCTTGGACCCTTCCCGCCCATAACCTCAAGAGAAACTGCCTCACTTCTCTCTAACTTAGGAGATGTCTCTTTTCGGATCATTCCAAACCCAGTCTATGGTAACCTGTCTCATTCTTCTAATGTCTCTTCTTAAAGTCCTGGTCTTGAGGTGCCCTTCCTCCCATATACTCCATGCCCTCAGGTAATATGATAAGCTTAGGCTCCCCCAATCCAAGCCTGACCATCCAAGGCTCTGGTCCTCTTTCCCAGTCTTACTACAAACCTCATCTCAGATAACCCAAAAAATCCAAATTATTTCCCATTATGGCATTACTGATTAAGTTTAATTTATCAATTGTTATTTTCTTAAAACAAGATCCTATCAAAAAAATTAAAAAACAAAAAAACAAAAAAAAAAGAAAAGCAAGATGCCTCTTAAATCCAAAGCAATAAACCACTAATTATATATTTTAAGAAAGTATGATCAATAAAAGAGAAAAAACCTATGATCAATGATGAAGGCTTGGGTGGAGGGATGCCTAACTAAAATTTCCAGATTTTAAAAAATGGATTATTTTTAATATTCTTATTTTTTAAATTGTGAGTTCTGAATTCTCTTCCTCCAGTTCCTCTTCAACCTAGGGAGAAGACTATATATATTATCAATTATATGTATCTAGAAATCTAGATTATAATATCTGAAATTCACAACAAATATGCAAGTCCTTATGGTATTCCACCCATGCCTAAGGTCTGTTCTGGAGCCCAGAAATCCTCAGCTCTTATAAGAATGGGAAGATTATCCACTCACATATTTGAAAGCCAGCACAATAGCAGTGATAATCCCAGTCACAGTCAACACAATCCCAAGCACACAGAAGAGTCCAGCACAAGATGTGAAGTCCACCTGCCAAAGGAAGGAGAAAATGGGGGTGTTCAGGAATTCACAGGAATGCTATGTCAGTCTTCATATCTGCACCAGAAGAGAAATGTCAGAAAATTATAGGGAAGGAGGACCATTTTCATGAAGAAAAGCTTATTGAAGCTAAGCAGTTGGGTCTGCAGATCTTAAGACAGAAATAGGATCTCCTTATATCCCCAGTCCTTAACTGTCTCCCAATCTCTGAGGCCTAGGAGAATGGACTGAACATGCTCAAGTAAAGGTACATCTTGCAGTCTGAGGCTTGAACGCCCTCACCTTGGTCTGGAAGCAGAATATGGTAACGGCAATGGTGACAATGGCAGTGATAATCATGGCCAAGAGGACTGCTTTCGTGCTATACATACTGTGGGGAGAGAGAAATGACTGATTGAAAGACTGATCCATCCACGTAAATAATTCCCAGTCCCATCAGGCCAATGTGAAAGAGAAAATTCAGCAGAAAAATGGAGATTTCCCTATTTAAAGGAAAGAGTGAGAGAACGCAAAGCCTATTCTCTGCATCCTAGGAGCGGCTTTTGAGCTATGATCCTTAGTAGGGGGATATCTTAATAAAACTTCCAGATTTTAAAAAATAAATTATTTTTTTTTGACTTTTTTTTTTTTTTTTAAGTTCTGAATTCTCTCCCTCCAGTTCCTCCCCCAGCCAAGGAGAAGGCAATCAATATATTAGCTATATAAACTTCCAGATTATAACATCTGAATTTCACAATAAACAGGCAGCTCTTTACTGTATTTCACCCATGTCTAAGGCCTGTTTTAGAAAACAGAAATCCTAACACCCCCACCCCCACCCCAAACTATGCACCTCCCAAGGGTAATGGGTTGGAGCTATTGCTCAAACATACATACCTGGCTATGCAACCAGTCATGAAGCTCATTGCTAAGGTCTAAAAAGAAAGATCAAAAGGAAAATAAGATAAAAAAAAGATAGTCAAAAGAACTAGGCCTGAAGCCAGAAACGAAATTATCCATAATATTGGATGACAGGACTTTGTTTCAACCAAACCTGAACTTAATAAAAAATTTAAATTTAACGTGCCAATCATGCATGAAAATGTATATTATATATTTTAAATTTATATCAGTAATTGGGTAAATTGAAAGATTGGGACAGAGTTGAGTATGATATGATTTTAAAAAGTAAAACTGTCTAGCAAAAGGTAAAAAGTGTAATTATAGGAATGGGGTTCAGAGGAAGAACCAACAAAGAGGCTTTAGGGGGGAGAAGAAGGCTCAGTTCTGAAAGCCTACTTGCATCAGGAATGGGTTAAATAGGGAACACTACGTGTGTGTGTGTGTGTGTATATGTATGTATGTATGTATGTATGTATATATATATATGTATGTATGTATGTGTGTATATATATATATATATATATATATATATATATATATATATATATATATATATATATATATATATATGTATGTATGTATGTATGTATACACACACATACATACCATGAAGGATGTAGCTCCCTTCAAAATCTAAAAAGAAATGAGGGAGGGAATAATATAAAGTGAGGTATAGAAGGATGGGCAGATTTATGACAGTGGGACAAGATGTATAGATCAATGGGCTAGGAAAAGGGAGTATGCAGAGTAATGGTAATGGGACAAGTTATATAGATTAATGGAAAGGGATAAAGGGAAGGAAGTAGCATAGGATAAGGTGGAGTACAGAAGGATGTTTAGATTAATTGGAGTGAGATAAAGGGTATGGATTAATGGGAAGGGGATAAAGAGGGAAGGAAAGGATAGGGGGAAGAAAAAGGAAGTGCATGGCTAGAGGGAGGTTAAATAATAGCAAAGCAAGTTTAGGAGCAGAATTAATGTAGAAGAGTTAACAGGATAAGAAATATGATATATACAGAAACACTACAACAAAAGTAATAAAGTGTGCAGCAGAAAAACAAAGAATAATCTACAAGGAAGCAAAGAAAAGATAGACACTCATGAATATAATTTCTTCTATTATGATATATGCTTTCTTGAAATGGAAATTTGTTACATGTTTTGAATCCTCCCTGACATTCTGCTGGGCACATGACAACATCTTGTTTTATTTTCCATTTCTCTTTCCTTTTTCTATTCTGTTTTTTCTTATTTTGTATTCAATTCAATAAAAAAGTTTTTAAAAAGCTAGCCAATGGAAAAAAAAAATTTACATTTAAAAAAAAAAGATAGATAGATAGATAAGGGCAGTGGCAAATACAAGAGATCCTCTTCAAAGCACCTTTCTCACTGGACACTGCCCAGAAGTCAACCTTTCTCCTTCATCTTCTTGCCCAATCCTCCCAGCCTCCCCTTCCCATCCTACTCCATTCCTCTAGACTCACAAAGATGGTCAACAAGATGATGTTCCATGGGAAGCGGCGCCTGGAATATAAAAGGAAAAGGGGGTCAGGAATCAAGCAGGAGTTTCCCCAACAAAAGCACATTTCCCATAGTCCATGGGGGATAAAATCTCAGGGTCAATGTTCATTTTTGGTACCTGATTATCTGTTCACCAGCCTCTACCTTTCATCTTGGGCTCCCTCCTACTTTAGAGATCCTACCCTCTACTACCCTTATCTTCCTCTATCCCACTCCCCACTCCCATCACCACACATACTATTCTTTCCCCAAACTCTCAGGACTCACCTGGGTCCCTGGCAGCAGACAAGGGTCAGGTAAGTGGCCAGGAAGACAGCGCTACAGGAAAAAGAACAGCAGTTTGTTTTATCCCCCTCCAGCCCACTCCCACACAAGGGGTTAGCCCTCACTAGTCCCACAGGGTTGAGATGCAGGAAGCTGGAAAATGTGGGAAGACAGTGGCCCAAGGAACGAGACCAACACATGGAAAATATTCAAAACTTCTGTCATGGGGGTGGGAGAAGAAGGGCTGGCACAATGAGATGTGCCTGCAGGACTCTTCACTGACTACTACATCAGCTCTTCCTTAAAGACAGAGAGGTCCCATAATCCCATTTGCCACAGAACTAAAGAGCAGCCCTAACTTTGTAAGATCACCCATGGCTGAGCCAGGTGATAGAGATGGATAAGAAAATGCCATAAAGGGATACACCCTAGACTGAGAGTGGAAGTCACACCATCTTGTCCCGTGGAGTTTCTTCCCTCCACTCCCCTGATCTTAAGTCTAGGAAAGAAGGCATACTCACTAGGAAGCATAGTAGACAGCCACATTCTTCCTCACAAAGGCACGAACTGGATCCCTGAGTGATGAGGGAAGGGGAAGGAAAGACCAGAAGGAAAGTCAGCCCAGCCATGTCTCTGCAATGTGCCAGAGGCAACAACTTCCCCCACCGCCTCTTCCCCAGTGCTCTGTCATTCTCAAATTCTGCCTCCTTCCTCAGTAAAGGAATCTGTCTCTCTTCCCAATAAAGGGCCTACTCAAGTCCAGGATCCCCAAAACTTGAGAACTGGGGGAGGAGAATAAGAAAAGAAGCCTCAGAGACTCACGAAAAGGTGAAGATAGCAATGATGGCCACGGTGATGAGCAACTGTAATGAGATGATGGCATAAACCTGAAACATGGAACAAAAGGAGATGGTTCCCTCTCTCCAAGGAGCGGAAGATCTTTCCTAGAATATAGTTTTTATCCTGAAGAACATGCTATGGAAAAGACTAAAAACGTCGGGAAAGGCCAAATGTCCCAAGGATCAGAGCATTAAAAATAACAGGAATTCTGGGCAGTGCCTGGGGGAGAGGGAACAGGAATCTTGGTGCAGCCTGAGTTACATGCTATCAGGTGGTAGCTGGTGCAAAACAAGCAGGAACAAGGCACTCCTCCCTCGGGCCTATGGGGACCTTGGTCCTCCAGGCCCACAAGGAGTAAACAGAATTGTCTACTCCCTGTCTCCTTCCTTACCTTCTGGATGAAGCGGTGTCGGACCTTCTTGTCCTCCCAGTCTCCAGTCCCAAAGCTGTCACTTGCTGCGGGTTCTGCCCCGCCATAGACTTCAGATCTGCCTGTATGGACAGCCCCTCAAGTTATCCAGTGGTGCACACATGCTCTCGGATTGTAGACCCAACCCAACACCCATTCCTATTAAAAACACTAGAGAGCACAAGAATAAATGGTGTTTTCCTTAAAATAATCAGTAGCATCTATTTAAAACCATAAGCAAGCATCATATGTAATGGGGACAAACTAGAATCATCCCCAGTAAGATCAGGGATGAAACAAGGTTGCCCACTATCACCATTACTATTCAATATTGTATTAGAAATGCTAGCTTTGGCAATAAGAGAAGAAAAAGAGATTAAAGGAATTAGAGTAGGTAATGAGGAAACCAAATCATCATTCTTTGCAGATATGATGGTACAGTTAGAGAATCCTAGAGAATCAACTAAAAAACTACTAGAAATAATTCATATTACACAACTACTTACCCTCAGTTCTCTCCACCACACAATCTTTTCCAGCCCAATTAAAAGTCCCTTCAACATCTGGATATTTACCATCCAGCTCTATTACTTCAGAAATCTTCACTAAATACTAAGCAAAAGGGGCAGCTAGGTGGTGCAGTGGATAGAGCACCAGCCCTGAAGTCAGGAGGTCCCAAGCTCAAAAGTGATCTCAAACATTTAACACTTTCTGGCTGTGTGACCCTGGGCAAGTCACTTAACCCCAATTGCCTCAAGAGGAAAAAATACTAAACAAAAAGTGCTGCTAAGTAAGCCAGGAAAGGCCAAGCAATTCAAACCCAAGATCCTTGCCCAATTAAATCAATGAATGAATATATACATACATACATACATAAGTAAATAAATGAATAGCAAAAATCACCTTATCTAATAACTAGTCCTTTAAGGTTAACAAAGTTAACCATGAACAAGATGAGGTGTGATCTCTCAGGACAGTTGTGAAAATCAAGTAAGGCTTCATCTACTTCAGAGGTGGAGTAGGCCTGAAGGTCTTTGAGCATTGATTCAAGGGCATACCTAAATCCCTCTCCTGATACTCCCATGACATCATTTTCACCCTATTTCAATCAAATATGGGCAACTATGTACTTATTGGCCAAGTTCAATTTCTTGGGAAGTTCCCACATTTCTCAGCCTATGAGGATGAGGGTTAGTGGTGGGAGGGATATTTGCTTTAGGTATTTAAATGTAAAATCAGTCCTGAAAGGTACCTCCTCCCTTTGATTGTCTGCTTGAGAGTGGGATGCCCAATCTCCAAGAAGGTACAATAAACTTTTGTTTTGCTCCTTAGAGATCTCTCCAGCTTTGTATTAAATGGTGACTCCCTCACCATTTTTGAGCCACACTGTTTTGGGGGCTTGTCTAGGATCACACGACTTGGTAAGTAGGCGAACTCTTGGGTGCTAGCGGCATGGTGCCCTGCCCTGATTTAGGCAGCCCGCCAGCATCCAGGGTCTTCTCCTTGCTCCCCAAGGTAAAGTGGGCCGTAAGTGGAGAAACTCAGAGCAAAGTAAAAGGAGAGACACTGCAGTAAAAATTCCGACCAGCTTGGTGTGAGGAGTGATCAGTCAAGCAATTTTCTGCACAGCAACCCAGAGGTAAGCCCCTGTGAGCCCCTTGAGTTGAATTACAGACTCTGGAGGGGGCTCTAGACAGGATAGGATAGGCTTTCTTAGGTGACTGAGATCAACTGGCTACAACTGACATGTTTGGGCATTTTGGAATTTAGATTCCACCCAAATTCAATGGGTGTGGCCCACTCCCAGCCATCCCTCTAGAAGAGAAATGGAAAAAAAAAAAAAAAAAATCAGAAAATACCGGTAGATAAGTCCCTTGGGAAACAAATTAAGTAATTGGAACAAACTGCCAAAACATAAGGAAAAAACACAAAAAAGCTGATAAGGTATTGTTTGTTTTGTAACAGTGATATTGGTGGAGGCAACCCTTTGACCCAGCAGTCACCCAGCTCAGTTACTTATTGAGCTTATATCCCAAACAGATCTTAAAGAAGGGAAAGGCACCTGTATGTGCAAGAAACGTTTGTGGCAGCCCTCTTTGTGGAGGCCAGAAACTGGAAACTGAGTGGATGCCCATCAATTGGAGAATGGTTGAATAAGTTATGGTATATGAATATTATGGAATATTATTGTTCTGTAAGAAAGGATCAGCAGGATGATTTCAGAAAGGCCTGGAGAGACTTCCATGAACTGATGCCAAGTGAAATGAGCAGGATCAGGAGATCATTATATACTTCAACAACAATATTATATGATGATCAATTCTGATGGACGTGGCCATTTTCAACAATGAGATGAACCAGATCAGTTCCAATGGAGCAATAATGAACTGAACCAGCAACATCCAGCAAAAGAACTTTGGGAGAAGACTATGAACCACTACATAGAATTCCCAATCCCTCTAATTTTGGCCACCTGCATTTCTGATTTCCTTCACAGGCTAATTGTACACTAATTCAAAGTCTGACTCTTTGTACAGCAAAACAGCTGTTTGGACATGTATACATATATTGTATTTAATTTATACTTTAACATATTTAACATGTATTGGTCAACCTGCCATCTGTGGAGGGGGGGAAGGAGGGGAAAAATTGGAACAAAAGGTTTGGCAATTGTCAATGTTGTAAAATGACCCATGCATATATCTGGTAAATAAAAACTATTAAATTAAAAAAAAAAAAAAAAAAAAAAAAAAAAAAAAGATATTGATGGGAGGCACCATTTGGCCTAAGTCTAGCTCCCTTGAAGTCTGGGTGTGCCAAAAATTAAATTTGTATGTTAATAGTAAAAAATCTGTTAATCTAGAGGAGGCCATATATGCTGGACTATAGCTTTCAGGGGCCCCAATAAGGTTGAGTAAGAATCAATAGGACCTATTGTTATCTCTCCCTCCTACATACTTAGCCCCACCTCAGGACTTAATTCAATCAGCCCCTCCAGGGGCCCTGAGGGCACAGTAGGACTCAATTAAATTAACCCGACCCAGGCCCTGCAAAGGGCCATTTGCTCCACTAGCAACTACGGAAGGAGTGGGACAGGAGCCTCCCTCCAGCGGCAGTAGTCCTAGTTAAACAGAAATACAAATTAGATCCAAATTAGGATCACAATAACCCCATATATCAGGAAGTAGGAGGGGTCTTAGAGAACTGGTAATTATGGGAATTCTAAATGCAGTGCCAAAGGCACAGAACACAAAGAAGGCCTTTGGGGTGACTGGGGAGAAGGCAAGTCACCAGCTGACTATCTGAGTAGACTAAAGCTAGCATGAGGAGTTTGATCCTGATGAACCAGGAGTACACTATATCTTGAAATTGCACTTTGTGACCAATGCATGGTCAGTATGGAAGTAGGAAGCCTTTGAGATGTTCGAGTAGGGCATATATAAAAAGACTGCTCCCAGCAGAGGATGGAACGGCAGGTATGTTCCCTTGTTAAGCTTCATGAAGATTAGGGGAGTAAGAGGTTCTTGTAAGACTCCCACCGGGAATCCTTGGTAAATTTAAGAATGGAACCCCACCAGGAGACTCTTGTCCTCTTAGTAGATACCAGAACATTGAGATCTTCAGTGACCTCTTTGCCTGAAGGGTTAAATTATCTAAGGAGACCCTGGTGATTTCTGGGGTTAAAGGAGAAATTTTTCTTGTATATGGGAAAAAGGGAAACATTGGGCAGATTTCTGCTCATCTCAGAAGCAGGAGTAAACTTTCTGGGGAGAGATTTAATAACTAAACTAGAAACTGTGTTGATTCTATATGGACTCAGCACGTATCCCTCTAATGACACTAATGAATGAAGAAGGGCAGATTAGGATAAACTCTGAGGTTTGGGAGGGACCAGACAAATCCAGGCAGAGCAGACATAGTCCAGATAAAAATCATATTGATAAGAATCAAACAATACCCAATTTCACTAGAAGGAGGGAGAAGTTTGCAGCCTGTGATTCAAGGAAAAAGGGAAAGCCTCGACTCTCAGAGCAGTTAAGAACTTGGAAGGACGATGGCTCTTACCTGATGGCAGAGAGGTATTGACCAAAGCAAGAATGAGGCAGGTCCTTCAGTGACAGAGCAGTCACCGGGATGTCCAAAACCTGTGTGATGCTGTACTGACAAGGTGTGTTTCCCCTGGCCCATATACTATGGCCTGACAACTGGTGTATGGTTGCCTCATTTGTCATAGGATTAACAAGACTGCTCAACACCAGATCCCAGAAGGGGGATGACCTCCAGGAATCAGACCATTCTAAAGCATCCAGGTGGACTTCACTGAGCTGCCACCAGGGGATCGCCTCAAATACTTGCTGGTCATAGTGGACCATCTGACCTCATGGATGGAGGCATTCCTCTCAGGCTGAGCAACTGCCTTGACAGTAAGGAAGATCTTATTAGAACAAATTATTCCCAGATATGGAATGGTGAGAGGATAGACTCGGATCAGGGAACACATTTTTCTGCCCAGGTTTTGCCTTAGAAATCACTTGGGATCTCCATAACCCTTGGCATCCTCTCTCTTCTGGGAATGTAGAAAGGATGAATCAAGAAATAAAACGGCAGCTGACTAAATTATCTTTAGAGACCCAACTACCTTGGACCAAATGCCTTCCTCTCGCTGTGGTCAGAATCAGAACCAAGCCATGTAGAGATATTGGGCTTTCACCTTATGAATTATTTGTACGGTCATCCTTTCCGGGCTTATCATACAGAAACTGGGACCCTAGTTTAAGGACAAAGGATATATTTCCTAAGAGATATGTTAATCATTGCTAAGACATTTACAAGAACTACAACAAAAAGAGTTAATAGCTCAGACTCCTCCTCTAGGTTTCCCTGTTCATAGAATTCAGGTTGGAGATTGGGTTTTGATCCAATCCTGGAAGGACAAGAAGCTGACTCTGTGCTGGGATGGACCCTACCAGGTGAGACTGACCTCAGACATTGCACTTTGCACCCAGGAACAAGGCTGGACATACCACACCAGAACAAAAGGATCCGTGGCACACCTTTATCAGAGTGGACAGTTGGATTGTCAAACCTGTCCTGAAAGATGCTCCTCCCTTCAATTCTCGAGAGAATGTACAATAAACTTTTGTTTTGCTCCTAGAGATCTCTCCAGCTTTTTTTTTAATTGTGACCCTTCACCATTTCTGAGCCACACAACCAAATGATCCCCTGGCCTTGCAAGAAAAAGCAGCCTTCACCTCAGGAAGCTTACAGCCTGACTAGCCTAAAAATAATTAGGAAATAACTAACCAATTAAGTCTAATTTTTGAGGTCATCACTTGATACTGTAAAATAACATACAAAGAAGTGATTGTGTAGGTTAAAGAAACTGAGGAAGGCTTTTTGTGGAGAAAGTGGTTCTAACCTGGGCCTAGATGAGTGCATCTGATTATATTATGAAATCTTCAAACCCCCTCTCCACTTATTCCCGCCTCTCCCCAGCTGGAAGGTGTGGAAGACTATATATAATGGATCAGCAAGCAACCTATAACTGTGATTATGGAATCTGGTACTGATGACAGAACCACTCCAAACATAGATATGTACAAGCTCATCCAAGAGACGTAAAGTACGAAAATTCTTATCCTTTATTTCCTTACATCTACCCAAAGTAAAGTGTTTGGTGTTAGAACAAAATTAGTTACAAAAAGCTAATATAGATTTTGGAAATTTTATGCATTAATTTGTCTATATGAATTAATTTTTTATCACACAAGGAGCCAAGGGATAAATGAATTCTGCTTGCAGATAAAAGCAGAGCTCACAACAAAAAAATCATTAAGTCATCTTTGTTAAATCTAGCTTTGATAAACACAATAAGCTAAGAATTGATCTTGATATTAATTAAAGATGTTTGGAAACATCAATTTATACCAAGGACATTTTGGATGGAATGACAATTCTATGAGGGAGTTCTATTCTATATAGGAAAAATGTGAATTTCATGTTTTGCATTAAGGACAATCAAATTAAAGGTTCAAATCTTGAATAAACTGCACACACACAGAATGTGATGAAATTCAGATTAAGAAAAAATTACAGATTTCTGAACCTCCTCCCAAAAACAAACTAAAGGTGCCAGAAGAAAGAAATAACAGGGAGAAGGGGGAAGATAAATAAAAGCCAGCCTACTGGATTCAATTGTGTGTTGGCTAGGCTCACAAGCCACATGTTGGAAGCTATCAGAATATCAGAAGAATATAGTGGAAAAAACACCATACCTGGGGGCAGGAGAGACTTCGGGTAAACCTGGCTAGGTGGCACAGGCATTGAGCACTGGATCTGGAGTTATAACACTAGAGTTCAAGTCTGAAATTCAGGTATTTGTTTACTAGCTGTGTGATTCTGCAGTTTGTCTCAGTTTCCCCATCTGTAAAATTGGGATAATAATAGCATCTATCTTTCTGGGTTGTTGTAAGGATTAAATTTTTTTTTACCCTTTTGGTCTCATTTTTCTTGTACAACATGATAAATATGGAAATATGTTTAAAAAGATTGCACATATTAAAGTACATAAGTTTGCTTACTGTCTTAGGAGGGGGAAGGGAGGGACAGAGATAAAATTGGAAATCAAAATCTTGTAAATGTAAATGTGAAAAACTCATAAGTAAATATAAAAAGAAAGAAAGTATGTTTTAAGTCTAGACTACCCTGGAGCTAAAAGAGTGAATGCCAATTCCATGTCCACATCTCTTTTGCATCTATCCTCTTCCCTAATTCAAGAACTTCTCACTCAGACTATTGAAATAGCCTCCAATTGGTTTCCTTGATCTTCCTAAAGCATAGTTCTAACTTTAAGAGGAAGTTTCAAGAAGCATCAGTGGCTCCCTATTGCCTCCATGAAGAAAAAAAAAATAACTACTCCATTTGGGATTTAAAACCCTCCACAATCTGCCTCCAATTTATTTTTTCAGGCTTGCATCATATTATTTGGTCAGCTTATTGTTGCTTTTACATGACATTCCATCTTTTGCATGGGTTGTCCTATCTCCAGTGCCTGGAATTCTCTCCCTTCTCACTCCCAACTCTTAGAATCCCAAATTTCCTTCAGGGCTCATCTGAAATGTCATTTCCTTTTGGGAAGACTTTCAGAAACCCTTCAGCAATTTTTCCCCCATCGATACTTTTTAAAAAAGAATTTTTTTTCTTGAAGTAAAAAAACAATTTTTAACATTAATTTTTTTAAATTCTGAGTTCCAAATTCCCTCCCTTATTGTCTCTCTCATTGAGAAAGCAAGTAATTTGATCTAAATTATACATATATAATCATGCAAAATTATTTCCATATTAATCAGATGATGAAAGAAAACAAACATGTGCACATGTGTATACATACACACACACACACACACACACACACACACACACACACAATATAGCATTAGAACTAGTTCTGCTCATTTCACTTTGCATCAGTTGGTATAAGTCTGTGCCTGCTCTGCAATCTGTAGCTTTAGAGGGCTGACTGGAACACAGCTAGGTTAAGTGATGTGCCCAGGATCACACACCCAGAACGTGTCATGGATGGGATCGTAACCTAAATTTTCTTGACTGGCACCAATGCCAACTGCCTGTGCCAAACTGGCAGTCACTTTGGATTTACCATATATCAATTTTGTATCTACTTATCTGGCTTGTCTCATCTGCAAAAAGAAGTCCTCTTCCCCATTTCTGGGAAGGGAATAATGGAGGATGAAACCTCAGCCAGTAGCTTAGCACAGTCCTTTATAAACACCATAGGTTTTCTGAATTGGATCCACCAGACTTGGATCCAAGTGGTTCCTGCTGGCTTCCAAAAGTGATCCTGGAGAGAGATTATGCAACCTAGAGGTACCTGAGGAATTTCTCAAGGAAGAGTCCCACCATGGTAAAATGAATGGGGGTTGGGGAGTGGGGATGGGAAAGAAGGTAACAACTTCCCAGGGGGATAACTTTAAATAAGAACAGGTATCTCCCAATTATAGAGATCAGAATTAGACAAAGCCTCTCCTCACAACCCCCAGCTAAGCCAGTTAAGAAGTATGCAAATTCTAGATGACTTGAAAAGTTCCTTTTCAAGTTCCTGAGCAAGTCCACAGTGTCTAAAAGAGAGTAAGCACTTAATAAATATTTATTAAATTGAATTCTTATCCCAATTTTATTGGTAGAGAAACTGAAGCTCAGAATATGTGAAGATCCAGGATCATCAAGCTACTACTAAATATTGGTCTCTTGGTTCCTATCCACCCCAACATAGAGGAATAACTTCTAGCTTTTTACATCCAGTCTTAGAGTATGTGTTGTTACATATGTTAAAAGTAGATACATTATGAGATATAGTCTGGAGGAAAGGGATGGGGGCATTTATAGGAGGCTGGCAATTTCCTTTCCTTTGCTTAGTCTCAGAAAGCTTCAGGAAGTAAACAGCCTTATGAATTAGGTATCCAAGCACTTATTCCTGACTTAAGTATCATGAGAAAAATGATAGAAAAAATAATATATAACCCCTACCATACTAGCTACCATTCCTTCATGATCTGCGGGCATCTAACCTAAAGCTGTGACTTTTGAAGTTTGTAGGCTTTTGAAGACAGAATTAACTTTCACATACTCCATTGCACTGGGCAAACCAGACTACTGACTTATCTCATTCTGCCAAAATTTTCTTCCTGCCACTTTTTTTAATCTATGGCCCCTATCAAATATGACCCATCCTCCTTTTTAGGTTTCTCATGTGATATCCTTTCTGATCTTCTTCTGATCTTTTATGCTCTTATCATGACCTAATTACAGTCTATTGATGTATAATTATATTAAGTATAACAGACAATTTGTTGAATGGCAGTAAAGAGGCTGTAATCTTTACAAAGAACATGTATAAAGCTACCCACACTGAGCACAGGACAGGGATCAGGGAAAGGAACACCTTTCCACAAAGTCAAAACTCTAGCCTAGAAAGGAAGGGAGCTCGAGGAAGAGAGAAGACAGGAAAAGAAGAGAAAGGAAGACAGGGAAAGAGGAGAAGGAAGAAAAAGATATTGATGAAAGTCTGAAGGAAGCCACAGAGGCAGATGGAGATATTTACTGTTCTCATACTCAGTACTCCCATCACTCCAACTTACCAAAATTCATGGGCATTGGATGGATGGGGGGCATCGGCTGAGGATAGCCAGCTGGGTGTCCAAAACCAGGTTGGGGGTAGGCTGGGTAACCCCCAGGGTATCCTCCTGGTGGAGGAGGAGGATAAAGGGGGTTTCGGTCTTCATATGGAGGTGGAGCACTGGGGTTTGACATGACTGCTCAAGATTGAGAGGGCCTCAGCCTCTGTACCTAGAATAGAGAGAAAAGGAAAAATATCATCAGTATCTGATCCATTTCTCCTCTTTATGCTTTTTCTCTGGAGTGGGGTCCCCCAGTAGGACATCCCAGACCCCTTCTTATAATTACCTTCATGTGTAGACAGGATCTTTGCTTTTTACTTTCTAGCCTCTGTCCCAGTTTTCTCCCTAACTCCTTTCCCCTCACAATCCCCTCAGACCCTATCCTTCACTCCAGCCTCCCTCCCAAAGCTGCCCAGTCTGATGTTCCTCCCTCCCTGCAAGCTCTCTGGGTCAGCATCACTCATTGCCCTAAGCGCTTTTCTGCACTGAGCAGGAAGGGCAGCAAGAAAGATGGAAGTGAAATGTGGAAAATTCCTGAGCATCAGCAATGTGGGACAAAAGTCACTGAGTCTACAAAATCACTTTATTTAAGGATGTTCCAAAAAACCTTCTAACACCGCTGTTTTAGGATAGGGCTTTATGGAAGCTGGGGGAACGGCCATAGTCAAGTCACAGTTTCTTCCAGCCCAGGGAAGCACTGAATCCCAGAGCTAGCTGGGGCCCATCGAAGGGGTCAGCCCAGCCCCCAGAGCAGCTGGCAGAGAACTGCAGGGCTGGGAGCCAGGCCAGGGTGGGGTCAGGGCTCTTAGCCCAGCTGAAAGAAGAAGAGAAGCAGCTTTCAGAAAATAGTCAAACAGGCTCAGGGTTGGAGAGGCCCTGGTTGGGAATGGGGTATGAAAGAAGGAAAAGGAGAAATGCAAGTAGCAGCTGGGGGGGGGGGGGGGGGGCTGAGGAGGTGGGGGGTAGGTGAGAGAGTGTGGCAAACGGGGAAGGGAAGGGCTGGGACAAGACTTTCTGGTTTCTTCAAATAACAGACGTGACTCAACTGACAGGCGTGGGAGGGTGGGACTGGGGGGAGGTCTGTTTCCATGAGTAATTTTAAAGTTGAGCTTGAGCTAAGCTAAAGTGGGGCAGACATTCCCATCACCTCTGAATCTGGGTGTGTCAGTGGTCACTTGTGTGGGATACAGAACTAACAATTTTACTTAGGATAGCCAGAGAACCAAACAGACTACTATGAGGTAAGCAACAGGGAGCCACCCAAGCTTCTTGAGCAAGAGAGTAACAGTCAAAATTGTGCTGCAGCAATACAATTTGGCAATTGTGGGGAGGATGGATGGGGAAGCCACTTAGAAACTAGAGAATATCTGTAGCCCAAATGTTTATAGAGTCCAAGTTCCTCTTATCTCCCTTCTCCCTTTCTCTCTCCCTCTCTTCCTCCCTCCCTCTCCCTTCTCTCTCTCCTCCTCTGTCTCTCCCTTCCCTGTTCCTCAGCCTCTTCCTCCCTCCTTTTCTCCCTCTCTCCTCTTCCCCTCTGTCTGTCTCTCTCCTTTCCATCTTCCTCTCTGTCTCCTTCCTTCCCTCTTTCCTTCTTTTCCTCCAATCTCTCTCACCTCCCTCCTTCCCTCCCAGTCTGTCTTTGTCTCTCAAATCAGTCACTACAACTCTGTAACAAAGCCATGTAATCATACAAGACCACCTGGAAAAGCCACAAGGATACCATGCTCATGCCTAATCTCTGTGGACCATTAGGCCTCACTCTAGAATTTGATCTGACCTCGGTGGAAAACGAACTGAGCACTTGCAGGAAGTTATTAATTACCTTCCCAGCAGGTGAGAGATTTATCCAAACTAAGGAAAGTCCTGGGATTTAGAGTAGAGAAAAAGTTACTGGGATAACATCCTGGGCTCCCAACACTACTTCCTTTAGAAAAGATGCTCTCCCCAGGCTCAATTCCTTTACACATACAACCCCCACCCTTCTTATGTAAATGGAGTAAAGGAGCCAGGAAGTTGCTGAGAAGTCCCTGAGCCATTCCCTGGACCAGCTCTCAGGAGCATTGCTAGGACTCATATAACCAGTGTCTGCCCTGCTCAGCCCTGCTGATGGTGGTGCATGAGGTCAGTACAGGGCTCTGTACATCAGGGCCAGTTCTCAGAAAAGGCACCATGGCACACTAGAAAGAATCCTGGACTTGAAGGCCTTAGATCTAAGTTCAAATCTCATCTTTGCCCCTTGCTGCTGCTAACAGAATAACTTTGGACAAGTCATTTAAGAGTCCCAAAGCCTCAATGGGACACAGTTTCATCTGTAAAATGGGGACGCTAGACTAAATGAATTCTGAAAAAACGCTTACCACTCTTAGATCTGTGATCTTGTGGAAAACTTTTGATTTCATGCAAGATATATCTATTATCAATCACAATGCCAGAGGGCCACTGATAAAGCATGCTGCCCAGCACCAGATAGAGAATATACCAAGATACAAACTTTTTGAATATGATCAATAACAGAAGTAGTTTTGCTTTGACTGTGAATATTTGTTTTTATTTCCCCCCCATTGAGATAAGGGAGTGGAAGAGAAAACAGATTGAAAAATTTTTTAAATATCCTTGCAGACATGGCTAATATTAAAATGTTTTGCATGACTGCACATGTACAAACTGTATCAAATTCCTTGCCATCTTAAGGAAGATGAGGGGAAGGATCAAGGGAGAGAATCTGAAACTCAAAATGTTTTGAATGAAAGTTAAATTTTTTGGCATGTAATTAAGAAAAGACAAAAATTTTAAAGTAAAAAAAATTACCTGTGAATATTCATGTATATGTATACATGTGTATGTTTTTATATGTGTGTAGATATATTTCTCCATCTTTGCAATCTTTTTAAAAAATTAGCAAGAAATAATTTTCCAGGTCTCCATGATGTCTCAGGGGAAAAAGATGGATTATCTCATCTCCTCTCTTCTAACTTACAAGTGGTATGATTCAGAGAAAGGAAAGCTAGGAGGGAGGGAAGAGATTGAATAACAAGGCTTTGAGTCTGAATGGGTATTATCAAGAATTAGAGGTTATTTTTTTACTGAGTCAGACCCACACAGATGAAACAAGGGGAAGAACTTCCTGATACAAGGCAGAATAAAAAGAATTTTCACACAGAAATTCCTAAAAATATAAGCATAAGTTGTTGTGTTTTTTTTTTTAAACATCACAGGATGGACTGACCAAGTGGGCTGAGTGCCCTACATAAAAATGAGTGAACATACAAGAGGAGAATGAAAACTTAAATTGAGTGTATATATAAAAATCACAAAATACAGAGCTGAATGGGGGAAACTAAGGCCTAGGGAAACTCAAGTTACTTTGTCCAGAAATAATCAGTGTGAGAGCCAGGATTCAAACCAAAGATGTTGGTCTACAAATCTAGCATTCTTTATTTTATTTATTATTATATTAATATTATATATTATATTACATAACATAATATATTATGTGATTATATTAATGTTATATTTCATATTATATATTATTATTATTTATTCTCTATTTCTGCTTTCACAGAATGTCAAAGCAAGTAGAAAGCACATTAGGCATCTATCTAGTCTTCAGCTTCTTAATCTGTAGGTCAATACTCCATCTGGGGGTCTAGTAACTGAACATGGAGGTTGTGAAAATTATGATTTATTATCACTAAATGTTTTATTTGTATATCTATTTTATATACTTATATACCCAGGGTCACATAAAAAATTTCTTGGGCAAAAAGGGGTCTTGAGTGGAAAAAGTTTAAGCCCTGATTCTATTCCAACACTTCCATTTTACAGGTTAGGAAACTGAGGCCCAGGAGTGGATCTGGCTTGCTTCAAGTGACAACCAGTTAGAGCAAGGAGTATAAGTGTATCTTCCTAACTCCCAGTCAGAGCTCTTTTCACAAACCAGACACACTCTTCCGTGGCACCCCCACCCCTGCCAAACTATCACTAATTTAGTATTTGTGGAAATTTTTTTGTTTGTTTATTTTGGTCACCATGGACAAGAATAATCTCTTTACCTCTCTACTGTAAAATGGGAAAAAATTAATCATTTAATAAAATGGACACCTAACAACTCACAGAGTTCTTGTGAGGATCAGATAAGGTAATATTGTAAAAGACGCGCTGCACTTTTTAAGTGATATAAGAAATGCTTTTTCTGATTATACATGTATAGCCTGTATTGGATTGCTTGCTGTCTTAGAGAGGAAGGAAGGAAGGAACGGAGAGAGGGAGAAAAACTTCAAACACAAAAATCTTGCAAAAATGAATGCTGAAAATTATCTTTACATATAATTGGGGAAAAACTGTTTAAAAATGCTTTGACGAATATGGAATTATGTTTAGAAGAATTGCACATGTTTAATCAATATCAGATTGCTTGCTATTTTGGGACGAGGGGAGGGAGAAAAATTTAGAACACAAGGTTTTGCAAAGGTGAATGTTGAAAACTATCTTTGCATGTATTGGAAAAGTAAAATACTTTTAAAAAAATTTTAAGTAAAAAATAAATGCTTGTTTTCCCTTATTCCCTTTTTAAAACGCTTATGATATCTCTAACCTCCTGAAGATCATGACCATCCAGCCCACCCTCATCTGGGTTCCCCACAAACTGCCTTTCATTTCCTTTTCGAGAGAAGGAGAGAAAAAAAATGAAAGACAAAGAAGAGATAATATCTGGAGACAGGGAATGAGGACTTCGTAATTCTGGTTTTACTCTGTGTGATGTTGAACCTGTTCTAGTCACCTGTAAAATATAAGGGTTGGGGTAGGATATGTTCAAGTATCTTCCTTATCTCTAATTACTCTTGAAATCATCTGAGACCATACTGTCTGGAGGCAGGGTATAGGCCAGTGGTCACTGGAATGTAGGGAATCTGTAATTATCTTTTTTTTTTTAATTCATTTTTCCAAATTATCCCCTCCCTCCCTCCACTCTCTCCCCTTGATGAAAGGTAATCCCATACATTTTACATGTGTGTAATTATCTTTTTAAAAATAGATCCTTATAGACAGTTTTTGTTTTTACATCACCTCGATTTCCCCCAGTTTCTCTCTGCCTCTCCTTCTTCCAGAAAGCATTCTCTGTAAATATCTTAGTAAAGGGATGGGTTACTCTAGCATTTCAATTGGATCAGGAAGACAAAGAAATACAAAGCAGCCTAAGGTGCTCACCTTTCATTTGTAAGAAGCTTACATTTCAAGGAGAGGAAATAACATGTACACTGATAGTAAATTTCTAAAACTGTGCATACACAAAGTCTTATAAAAATGAATGATGAGAAAGTATCTTTACATATATTTGAAAAAATAAAATAATATTGAAAATTTTAAATGAATAAATGAAAGAATGAATGGATGGATGGGGCATCTAGGTAGAGCTGTAGATAGAACACTAGGCCTGAAGACAAGAGGACCTGAGTTCAAAGGAGACTCAGATACTAGCTGTATGACCTTGGACAAGTTACCTAACCCTGACTGTTTCCTAAATAAATTTTTTAAAAAATGTTTGTAGTAATATTATAATCGCTATACATACACATATTGCTTTTTTTTTTTTTTTTTTTTTTAAAGTAATTTCAGGGCAAGGGGAGTTAATTGAGGATAGACCTTTGTAAAGGCAGCTAGGGAGTGCAGGAAGAGAGAACATTACCAGACAGTCTATTCAAAGGCATCAAGTCAGGAAATGAAGTGTCACGTATAGGGAATGGCTGGAGAGACAGTTTGTCCTCCATGTAGACTTTGGGAGGGGACAAAATGTGAAAACAGTCAGTGAAGATGGATAGATTGAAGCCAACAGGTGAAGGATTTTAAATGCCAGAGAATTTTGTATAATGTATAAAATATTATTTTTAAATGTTTTTAAAATAAAAATGCATGTTCTCCTTTATTTCCCCTAAAAAAAAAAAAAAAGCCCATGGAATCTCTAGCTCCTGAAGATCATGACTATCCATCCCACTCCACCTAGGTTTCCCCACAGACTGCCCCCCCATTCCTTTGTCTGGATTAGTGGAGAGAGAAAAATAAAAGACAAAGAAGAAATAATATATGGAGACATGGAATCGGGGCTCCAATTCTGGTTTTAGTATTTACTGTGTGACTTTGAGCTTCTTGAATGAAGGAATAACACCCTCAGACCTGAGCACTTGAGTGGCTAAGTAGAGAAGGGAAAAAGCTGAAAGCAAAAACAGAACTACTGACAAAAACCAAAATCTCACCAAGGGTGGGGCATGCCAATGGAGAAAAAGGGACTACTGGAGATTGGCGTGGTGGAACCAAGAAGGTCTGGCAACTGAATAAATAAGGTGGATGAGTTTAGAATGAGGAATGAATGCTACATTTTCTTTAAAGTTACTAATCTGGATGACCCGAAGGAAGGTAACAAAAATAAACAAGTTGGGGGTTAAAAAAAAAAAAAAAAAAAGATGGGTTTAGGGGCAAAAAGAATGAGTTCCATGTTAGAGAGATTGAGAGTTCCACAAGCCCATGGGCATATCAAAGTGAAGACATCCAATTATAATGGAGAATGGGATTTCAGGAGGAGGTTGGATGTATGAATTTGGCAGTCATTAACATAGGGATGACAATTTATGATAGGACCACCAAGGGATAAAGTACAAAAAATAAGTTCAAGGTTTAAATTCTGGGGTTCCCTGGGATATGGATGGACAATGATCCAGCAAAGAAGAATGAGACAGGTAGGGAGTCAGAGGAAAAAGTGATGTCACAAAAATCCTGGGAGAAGAGCAGAGCCAACATGATATCCAACGCTCCTCTAAAGCCTTCACCCCAGAGACAGAACGTAAACCAACACTATTTTTTCCTTGTTTTTTTTTTCATCTCGTGATTCTTCCCTTTTGTTCTGATTTTTCTCTCAACATGATTCGTAAAATGTATATTTTTTAGAAATTAATGTACATGTATAACCAGAAAAAAAAAAAAAAAAAAGCTTTATCTTATGTTAACAGCAAAGTTATAGAGTTTTTTCCAAGGTTGAGATGACCCGTTAGATGAGTCCATAGAATGGGAAGGGAAGAAAAGACTGATGTGGAGAATCTTAGAGCCAGGGGAAAGCTGGCTCACAGCTCTGGCCTTAACCACTTGAGTGTTCCTGGACAAAATAAATGCTCTTCCTCCTACGGCCTTCCAGATGCTCTTCTGATTGTTAGTAAAGGGGCTGGACTGACTTCTGAGATCCCTGCCAGCTCAAACATTTTGTGATTAGACATTTTCTGAAGGAGCTTGATATTTAAGGCCTGCCCTTTGTTCTATCCAGAGGCTGATTCAGCCTTCTTTCTCTAGACAGAACAGTAGCAAACTGATTTCAATACACTCTCATAAAAGCCCTTGGTGATACCACAGTAAGGGGTGTCCTACAGAGCCGAATACTGGGAGGAGCAGGATAAGTCTGGCTCTGGGCATCCCCAACTTGTTTAAATAGGTCATAATTTAATAGCTGCCAAAAGTTTATCTTTTATTCTTCTCATTTGGTATCAAGTTCTATCTCTGCTCCAACAAGTTAAACCAGTTATTTTCTGTTAATATATATTCAAATTTTATTTCTGATGATAATGTTTGATATTTCAAGACCTCATGGCTCTAACTCCCTTTCTTAGAAAAAATGTTCATAATTATAAAATTCTCTCCCTTTCTTAGAGAAAATGTTCATAATTATAAACATCTAGGTATTTCGGTACTAGAGATGGAATTAGGAAGACCAGAGTTCAAATACAACTTTAGACACTGTGTGAATCAAAGCAAGTCACTTAATCTTTGCCTCAGTTTCCTGATCTGTAAAATGGGGTAGTAGTGATAAAATGAGATATCTGTAAAGCACTTTGCCAAACTTAAAGTATTATGTATATACTAAGTATTATTGTTGTTATGTGGTAGTATTTCTTTTTTTAAAAAAGCTTTTTATTTACAAAACATATGCTTGGGTAATTTTTCCACATTGACCCTTGCATAGCTTTGTGTTCCAAATTTTCCCCTTCTTCCCCCATCCCCTCCCCTAGATGGCAGGTAATCCAATGCATGTTAAATATGTTAAAATATATGTTAAATCATATATATATATATATATATATTTATACAGTTATCTTATTGTATAAGAACAAAATCAGATCAAAAAGAAAAAAAAAAAAAAAAAAGACTGAGAAAGAAAACAAAATGCAAGGAAACAACTACAGAAGGAATAAAACTGCTATGTTGTGGTCCACAGTTAGTTCCCACAGTCCTCCCTCTGGATGCAGATGGCTCTCTTCATCACAAGATTATTGGAACTAATCTGAATCATCTTATTGTTGGAAGGCTCCATGTCCGTCAGAATTGATCATCATATAATCTTGTTGTCTTAACCTGGGATCCATTAACTTAAAAAAAAATTTTTTTTTAGAATTATATATCAAAATAAGTGTTTTCCTTTAAAATTCTACTTACTTTGTATATTTCATTATAATGAGAAGGGATCCAGGGGCTTAAAAAAAAAGGTTAAAAACAATGAAGACATAAATGTGAGGGCTTTTGCTAGTCTTTCTGTTCTTTCTTAATCCTTGAGCCAATTTACCACATTTTTTTTGGGGGGGGAATGTATGTTTTGGGTTTTTTTTGCCATCTTCCCCTTTTTAATGAAATCATAGGCTTCAAAGAACTTGGATGGTCTTATTGTGTTCTTAGTAGAGTTAATATTATCATCAAGATAAATAGTGGAATCAGAAGAATTAGTACGTTTTGGGGGGAAAGGGTAAGTTCAATTTGGAACCCATTTTATTTAGGTTTCTGATGGTGTCTCTTCATTTTTGAAGAGGACCAAAATGCCATCACTATGTTAGAATCGAGTTACAGTGTGTCAGACTGTGGCTGATCAGACCAACACAAGCCTGGAATGCTCTGCCATGGGGTGGACACAAATAGTCCACATGAACATTTGGGATAGCTTCTCTAACTTTGCATATTTCAACAATGTCCCAATGGAGTCATCAAAGTCTTTGAGTTGCTGGGGAAGAGTAGAAAAGGATAACCATTTATCAGGGATATTATAGAGGGGAATCAGGAGCACTGAATTTGCAATTAAAAGACTTGAGTTAAAATCTTAGGGGATACTGAGCAAATCTCTTCATCTCTATGGATCTCAGTTCCCTCACTCATAAAATGACTTCAAAAATATGGTCCCTTCAGGTTCTAGATCTAATCTCTGAAGTGACAGGTTTCCAAACCTGGCTCAGAGGTACGATCCTCCTCAACCCCTCCGTATTGCTTTTACTTTTCTCATCTGGGAAAAAAAGAATCTAGAAGCAATGACTTAGCTGAGACCCAAATCTGGGAACTACCAATGGAGAAAAAAACAGGCTCTAATCCTAGGCTGCCAGTTCCTCCCTGAAAACTTCATCAGAGGCAGTTAAAAATACAAAGTCCTGGAAGAAAATGGGGGAAGGGCACTGGGAAATGAACAGAAGACTCATAGTCTGAATCCTAATTCCATTCCTAATCAGCATGATCCATAACAAATTACTTTAGTCTGGCTAGTTTTCTTATCTGGCGAATGAGGGAGGGTTGAGGATTGTCCTAAATGACCTTAAAGATCCCTTTCACCTGTAAATCTTTTTATTTTTTTTTATATAGCTTTTTATTTTACCAAATACATGCTAAGAGAGTTTTCAACATTGACCTTTGCAAAAACCTTGTGTTCCAAAATTTTCTTCCTCTCTGCCGCCCTACCCCCTCCTATGGATAACAAACAATCCATTACATGCCCTGTAAATCTTAAGATCTAACAGCAAATCTACATGTTTGATGATACTACAGTAAAAACCAATTGTTCTTCGGCAACAGTACAGAGGCTGGGACAATAAATACTGCAGGAGCAGAGTGTCACGTGAAAGTTTAGCCATGCTGACTTCCTCAAGATTTCAAGATATCCTAACAGCTGTCAGAAGAAAGTTGGTGAGCCAGTTAAGAAAAAAATCATAAATCGAAGATTTAGGACTGATATCATACTGTCCAGCTACTTCACTTAACAAGTAAGGCTTCTAGTTCTCTAGAACCTACATTTACTGAAGATTTACCTTAATTTTACTCAAGTTCACCTGGCAAGTTCATGGCAGTCCTCTGCCCTTTTCATTACGTCATGCTGCCTCAGGAAAAAAAAAAAAAAAGTCCATAGGCTAGAATGGAACTGATTCAACATCCCATTCCCCAGGGAGATGGTTTCTAAAATTATTTTCTTTCCTCCAATATCCAAACCTTTCCCTCAGCCTTCTCACTTAAGGACCATCTGGGTGACAATTCAGTGAGAATATAGAGGCCATCTGTTGTGAATTCTTCTTCCCCTCTCCTTAGCACAGCCCATCCTAACACATTCTCTCCTCTCTTCTATGAGAATGTGGTGGTCTTTCTCCTGGTCCTGCTTTCTCCTTTTCTTTCCTTTCTCTAAGGATCATGACATCAGTGTGGTGACATGAAAGTGAATTGGGTTTAAATGGAAAAAATCATCAACTTCACTTTTTCCTGGAGCCATCTGGGTTCACTGATAAGATACAGATCAGAACAACTGGAGATGCCCCCGTGATCAACCCTTCAAGGTATTCCCTTGAAGCCCTCTTCAATCTTAAAGCACATTCAATTCACCACTGGTTCCTTTCCTATTGCTTACAAACAGACGTCTTTTTTTTTTTTCTTTCACCATCCCCTCCCATCCCCTCACACTATCATCCCATCTCTCTCCTGGATTTCTTAGCCAAATTCCTAGAAATAGAAGAAGAGTGAGTGACTGTTCTGGAATGTTAACTCACAACTGTATTTAAACATATTGTGTGACCTTTCCCTTGGGTCAAGATTTCTAAAAATATTAATACAAGTTGGGAAAGAGAAAGCACAGGACAGCATTTGAGACTTTGGAAGGACTATGCAGATTTGGATATTTCTCTAAGCTAAGAATGATTGGATTTAGAATAAATTTATATAAAAATTGCTTTTGGCTGAGTGCATGCCCATCAGTTGGAGAATGGCTGAATAAACTGTGGTACATGAATGTTATGGAATATTATTGTTCTGTAAGAAAAGATCAGCAGGAGGATTTCAGAGAGGCCTAGAGAGACTTACATGAACTGATGCTAAGTGAAATGAGCAGAATCAGGAGATCATTGTACACGGCAACAAGAAGATTATACGATGATCAATTCTGATGGACGTGGCTCTTTTCAACCATGAGATGATTCAGGCCTATTCCAATGATCTTGTGATAAGGAGAGCTATCTACACTCAGACAGAGGGCTTTAAGAATTGAGAGTGGATATAGCATTTTCACTCTTTTCGTTGTAGTTTGCTTGAATTTTATTTTCCTTCTCTCTTTTTTTAATGTTTTGATCCAATTTTTCTTGTGCAACAAAATAATTGTATAAATACGTATGTCTATGTTGGATTTAACTTGGATTAGGGAAGGGAGTGGGGGCAAAATTGGAACACAAGGTTTTTCAAGGGTCAGTGTTGAAAATGATCACTTTTCTGGACCAAAGTTCCTGAATTGACAAGAGGGGAGGAGAGGGGGAAGAAAGGATGGTCTGGTCAGAGTAGTTCTAACATCCTATGATTCTCTGATCTTGGCAGAGAAGTAGGTGGGACGCAGATGCAACAGAAGTGATAGAAATTGGACAACAGGAACAACTAACTTCTAGCGAAGATCAAAGCCTTAAGAAGGAATGAACAAAACAAGTAGAACCAGGAATGCATTGTACACAATAACAGCAAGATTGTGCAATGATCAGCTATGAAAGACTTGGTTCTCAGCGGTTTGATGATCCAAGGCAATCCCAATAAACTTTGGCTAGAAAATGCCATTTGCATCCAGAAAAAGAACTATGGAGACTGAATGTAAATCAACACATGCTATGTTCACTTTTTTTTTCTTTTTCTTCTGTTTTCTTTTCCTTTTGTTTTGATTTTTCTCTCACAACATGATTCATAAAGAGATGTGTATTTTTTTTAAATGTACAAGTATAACAAAAAAGTGATTAAAGTGGGGGAAATAAAGAAAGAAGAAATAAGGCAAAGTCTTACACTCAAGAGAGCTCTCTGTATTCTCAGTCTGGAGCAAGGACCCAGAAAGATTGATGCTCCCAAAGAACATCTATTAGATCTCTAAACCAGCCTGGAAAGTCACTGACTATTTTGGTAGCTTGGTCTCTGAATAGCAAAGAGGAAACCCCAAGAACTTTGGCACATGGAAGAGTTATTGTTCCAAGATCTGCCAAACAAAGACTCTAATCCTAGTGTTTAAAAAGAAGGCATGAAAAAGGAAGAGCCAACCTATCCAGGAAAGCTGCCTAACTCCTGGCCAAAAAATCATGTCCAGGGTGGGACTGGAAAGAGCTGCTCAGAATGGGCTTTACCCAGAAAAACCCCACCCTTCTCTAATCTTCTGAGCTTAGCCCTAAATCTTAGCCTGGCCTCAGTCCCACAGCTCACTCTGCCTCCTAATCCAAGGATTCTACCCCAATCTATTTCCCCTTCACTCAATACATCAATTCACAAGACACCATTTATTTTATTTAGTACAAAGGAATACCAGAAGGGGTAAAGTGAGTCAGAAAATCAGAAACAGGTCATATAAAACCACTACTAACCATATCTACTGAAGCTTTGGGGTATGGTTATAAAATTCTTGATCTAAATATGGACCTAGAACCTAGAACAGATTATTGGGGGGAAAAACTACAGAGGGAAAACTGGGGGCTTGGAAATTCTTACCCAGGCTATGAAGTATCGCCTTGGCCATGAATTCCCCTCATTTCCAACCTAGCTTTGGCCATTACCTAAAAACATACTTATTCTCATTCTCTCTATCCGTCTTTCCCCCTCTCCCTCCATTCCAGGAGAGGCCAGGAATGTCACAAAAGGGAGGCACCCATTCTTCACCTCACATGTGTCCCTCTTGCCTAGACATGTTGCTCTCCCTAAAGTAAAGGAGTATATAAGCCTGGTATTTGACATCTGGTTCCTGCCTTCAGCTCATGTCACAGAATCACCAACTTTTCCAAATGTCATTCCCTGTCCAAACCTTGTCCATGGGAAAGGAAGCCCCTATCTCCAATCCAGTTGGAAGCAGAAAAGGCTCCCCTGTGCTGACAGGGTTCCCAAAAAAAGGAGACACAATTCTCATGGAAGGTAGTTAAAAAAAAAAAATTACTCTAGGCAGTGAGAGGGAAGAGCCAGAAATTCACAGCAGCCCCAAGTCCCACTAGGATTGCCTTCACTCTCCCTAAAATTGGCCCTTTCTGGACATTTATTGATAAAGGGTCAGGAAGGCTTGTTTATGTCTAAGTGTGAGTCTCCCTCCCACCCTGCTACTATTTCCCCTAAAGAGAAGGCCAACTAGGGACAGGAAGGGGTGATTTCAATAAAATTAATGGTCTGGATCTGCAAGATAAAGAGGAAAAGGAAAAAGTTTTCAGAAGGGAAGGCAGACAACAAACTGGTAAAACAAAACTCAGGGGGTCTACTTGCTATTTCAGATTCACCGAATAACTACAATGCTGACTTTTTAGCTATCCACCTTTTTCCCCCAACTTTGAACCTTATAAATTATAAAATTAGAACTACAAGAAGCCTTGGTTGGCCCCTACTTTTAGTCCCTCATTTTAACTGATTAAGACACTTGGGTCCAAACTACTGAATCAAATTCACCAAAAGTAAGTAGGTTGTAAGAAGTCCAGTTAGGATTCAAATCACAGAATTCTTTCCACTAATCCCTGCTGCTTCTTTTCCTCCCTTTACCTTTTCAAGACAGGAAGGATGAATGGCCATGATGAACAACAAACCAGAAAAAGAACAACACCCTCTTCTCATCCCTTTTCCATTCTCCAGGGATTCAACCTCTTCAATTCCACTGAGACTAGGCCTAAAGGCAGAGTCATCCAAGAGATGGATGAAAGAGGGGATAGGCAAACCACAAGAAGAGAAGACAATGAGAGAATTGGGGAGGAGGTTTAGTAAAGTCCATTTTGCTTAAGGTCAGCCCAGAGAGAATGGCTGAGCACCAGTCATTTTGTGCCCTACATCGTGTTGTTGAGAGCAAAGGGAGAGAAATGCCTCTTGAGATATACCAGCAAGGGAAACACTAACTACATAAAAACTATTCATCTGCAAGTAAGTTATTCCTTTCCCAAAGGAATAACAATACATTGAAATATATTCTGGTCTTGTTATTAATTCTCATGTGAAAAGGGGTCAAGAAGCAGCAACTTTTATTATCTGTACCATTCCTGGCCCCAAGAAAAAATGAGGGAATATACAAGGAATATCCCTTGAAGCCAGGTGTTTGTTGCTTACAGATTATTATCGATTGATTGATTGCCAGGCTAGGGAAGTGAAACAACTGGATGTGGAAATATATCTATATCGAAGTGACGTTATTAAGACTAATATAATCCGCATATTTGCTGAATCCAATCTCAGTGGACTAGATCATCTCTAAGATCCCTTGCAGCTCCAACAATCTACATCCTGAAGTCCTTTTCCATGTCAACATTCTGTCTTAAGATCCTTTCCAAGTAAGAACATACTATGTTCTAAAGTATCTTTTTTTCTTGATTTTTTCACAGATACTTTTTTATAAACATCATTGACACTTCCCAACCCAAAATAAATGGACATACTGATCATGACTGCAAATGTATGTGTTGTTCTGTACCCCTAGTCTCTCTCTGTCTCTCTCCCTCTCTCTGAGAAATATGCTTCAACACAACTCTATTCCAAGAACAAAGCAGTGATCAATTCTGAAGCCTCTTTGGATTGTTTTCCTTTACATTGCACTAATTTTACCCCCTTAATTCTGCTTACTTCCTTCTGCATCAGCTCATGCAAGTAAATCAAATTTTTCTGAATTTTACTTATTTGTCATTTCTGACAGAGGAATAACAACCAATGACATTCCTTTACCAATTTGTTTAGCCACTATCCAATCCATACACATTCTACGCCTGCTATTTTTTTTTTTGTGGATACAAAAAAACTGTTATTACGATTTTTCCCTCTGTGTTTGCATTGCTTTGCAAGAAACTTTGGACTTGAACTTTTGTTAACATCTTGTAAATTAAAAATGGACTCCTCTGTAAAGTACACTACACTACTATTTAACAATACAAAGCTGTGTAACAATAAATATCTTTGTTCCCTTGTATAGATAACAGAATTCTGCGGTACAAAGACAATTAATGGTATAGAGATAATAGATTTCCCCTTAATTAAAGTGATTTATAGGAAAACAACTTTTATCCTTAACTTAGGGGGAAAAAAAACCTGAGCTTTAAACCTATAAATTTCTAAACATACCTCAAAGACAAAGAAATGTGACATATAAAATGTGGGAAAGTTATATTGAATAGAGTCAATTACAAAACAGAATCAATTGATATTCTCAGTAACTACCTACTTCTTAGGGGAAAATGCTTTGTAAAACATTTTAGGCTACTTAAAGTCAAGAAAGAGAAGAAACAAACTGATTTAGCTGAAAGAACATTGGACTTGGGAGTAAAGCTATGAGGGTCTAAATTCCACTAGCAGAAGTTGCTAGCTGGAAGCTAGTTACAGGGAAAGTCATCTTAACTTTCCTGTATTTCGATTTCCTCACTGATAAAATGGGAATAACAAGGCACATACTTAGTATATCACACACATTGTAATGTGCTTTATATCCCACACAGCACTACGGAAATGTGCTATTAGTTATTATACTGTCCCTTACCTATATTAAAGGATTGTTGTGAAGATCACAGTGAAAGTCCTTTAAAAAACAGAAAGCACGACCATTCTTGGCCCTAGAGAAAAAAAAAGATGCAACATCTCCCTCCTTTCATTGGAGAAGAGGGGAAAACTGTGGGTGTGGTACATTGCATTATGTTTCCAATATCAGACAGAGTTGAAATGTCAGTTTTACTGAATTATTTTCTTATTTGTTTCTAGGGAAGGTTCTCTGGATCAGGAGAAAGGCAGAAGGAGATTTTTTTTTAAATTTAAATTTAAAATGGAAATCTAAAACAAAAATTTTCAACAACAAAAAAATTTTAAATAAGAAATACTAAGTCAAAGTCATTTGCATTAGACTGGAAGGTCTATGAGATCGTAGAAATCATCGATATTTGGGTTCTAATCCGAAGTTGATTATCTACTTAGCATGCTAGACCCCTTTGGTAGTCTGGGGAAGCCTATGGACCCTTTTCAGAATAATGTTTTTAAAGGCAGGCAATAAAATATATGGGATCACAAAGGAAACTAAGTTTAAATAGTCATCAAAATTTATTTTTTTTAAAGTTCACAGACCCCAAGTTAAGAATCCCTGCACGACGATGGTAGTGTGCTTCTGGGTCAGTTAACAGGTGGATTTTGAATGCTTTGAATGCTAAAGGTTCTTTCTGGAAGAACCTTTAAGAGAAGCCACCGTCTCCTGCTAAGGCAATCTAAGTTCATTCAACCACACAAATGGCTGACACATGAGTACCATCCTACCCCTGGGGTAGTCAAAGATTAGGGCTCTCTCCCCACACACACACATTTACTTCTTATAGGTTTCAGGGAGAATGAATAGAATAGATGTCCTTTATTAAAATAAAGTCTTGGCTGGGCCTTTCCCTGTTCCCAGAGATAGAGTGACTCCACAGAGGTGATCATTAATTACTTCCCAACTAATTTGACACGTAAGCATCTCCAAGCACCGGACCCTGTCATTATTTTACAGTGAAGCCCCGAGGAAAGCCAAAGATGCGGGAAGCCGAGAATCAGGTCTCTCGAGGCGGGACCACCCAGAGTACCCTTTTCCAGCTAACACAAAGTAGTCCGACGGAAGCTCCGGGCTCTTTAGGCAGCACTAACCAGGCCAATCCAAATCGAAACCACATCTGACCCACAGGATGAATATTTCAGGCCCCGAGAACCAGACACCAGAGCTGCCTTCCTCGGCTTCGAACTCTGCCCCTGGCTCCCAGTCACTGAGCTCATTCCGAGCCATGACCCCATTATCCCCAACACATACAAGGTGGGGGGAGGGGAAGGAATGAGCCACAAAGAGTCGCCGAGGGAGGAGCCGGGACCGAATGCTGACTCATTGAGACCCCAGCAGACTCCACTCATCAGGGCTGAACTAGCCATTTCATCTCCTCCTCTCCGCGTGCGCTCCGTTCCACCTTTGCTTTCCCATAGTCCCTCTCTGTGTTCCTCCTTTGCACTGACTGCTTCCCCACTTGCTTCAGACCCCTCATTCTACTGAACAGGAAGCATCCATCTCCCAAGGCTAAGTCCGTCCCGGGGAGACGGAAACAGAAACGAAGCCGCAGGGATGGAGCCCTCACTGGCACGCTCCAAGAGTCCATCCCTCTCTGAGCAGCTCCCATTCCTGCACAAATAAAATGATCCTCAAGTACCCATTTCAGTGGGGAAAACTCTAACAGTGGTCGTGGGACCGAGCTTCGACTCTGTGTTTGTGAGATTCTGCGTAAGATCTTCAGTTTTATGTTAGAAGGTCGGAGGAAGCGTCCTGGAGTGCCAGAGCCTGCCAAGGTGCGCCTCTCACTGCTCTACGGCCATGTATCCAGGGCAAGCAAAAAGTCTTTTTTTTTTTTTTTTTTTCCTCAGTAAAAAAGGGTGGAGGATGGAAAAACTTCGGGAAGCCCCGCTCCAGGCGGTCTCTCTTTCGGTAGCCTAGGGGATTACCCAATCGCTCAACCAACCAGGAGAAGCCTAAAAACCCGACACACCCAGCCGGGCAGGAAAAGTAATAAAACAAAATAAAAACAAAGACCCAGGGGCGGAGGGAGAAACGCGCCGCCAGGGAAACTCACAAGTTAAACACACACACACACGGAGCGCACCCAGGATAACGAGGCCCCCGAGCCGGGGAGTCTCCCGGCTCAAGCCAAAGACCAACGGACCAGTCAGGAGAAAGCCAGTTCTCTCGGAGGCTCTCCGGGAAGCTGGAGGCGCTCCTGGGCAAACACCCGAGCGGGGGGAGGGCCGAGCCACGCGGGCCGGCCCAGGCCTCCCCCTCTCTTCCCCGCCCCGTTTCCACACACGGCTCCAATCGCCCAACAAGTTATAATTAAGCTTCCATTACTGCCCGCCACGCCAAGTCTCAGATTCCAGCACAGGAGCCCACGTTCACGGAAACGGGGCTGCCGCGGACTCCCGGCGCGCCGAGGCGGGGGGCGCGGGGGGCGGCTCCGCTCCGGCACTGGGCCTCGGGGCAGCCAGGGCTCCCGGAGACGCGGGGGGGAGAAGGAGGCGCGCTCCGGGCCCGGGAGAGCCGGGCGGACGCTCACACAGGAGCGCGGTTTCGCTTCGTTTGGGGCGGGGGGGACGGCGAAAAAGCCAGAGTCCGCGCGGGGGAGCGTTCAGAGGTGGGAGGACGCGGCCCGGCTGCGAAGCGCTCGACGCGCGAGGAGGAGTTTCTACAACACGGGGCTCACAGGCAACAGGAGCCGCGGAAGTTAGTTAGAGGTGACGCGATCCGATTTGGGCTTCAGGGAAATTACTTTGGCGGCGGAGAAAAAGTTTGGGGACGCCCAGCTGGAGGAGCCCCTTCCCACCCCCCACGCTGGCCCCCTCCCCCCCATCCCAAGAAGCGCTCCTACCAGGCGGCCGGCTGACCGGCGCAGCTCGCTTCGCCTCCGGGTCCTCGGGGTCTGGCCCGGGCTAGTTTGGGAGCTAAGTCCTCGCCGCCCCCACCCACGGAGCCGCCCCACGGAGGGCGGGGCCAGAGGGCTCCCATGCTCCCCACAGCCCGCCCCACCCCGCAGCGTCCGCTCCGTCTGCAGAGGGCGCTGCGGAGTCCCGGCCGCGCCCCGATGGTACCAGTGGGCACCGCCGCCTGTGCGCCAGCTTTGCAGAGCACCGCCCTCCCCCTCCTTTTGTGATCGGCTTCCCACCCGTGCTCTGGCTCTCCATTCCCCCCCCCCAGTCCTGTGTGTGTCTGTCTCCATGTCCGTCCCCTCCTTTCTCTCTCCCCCTTCCCTCTCAGTCTTTGTCTGTCTGTCTGTCCCTCTCCCCCTTCCCTCTCAGTCTGTCTGTCTGTCCCTCTCCTCCTCCCCCCCCTTTTCTCCCCTTTCCCTCTCAGTCGCTGTCTGTCTGTCTGTCCCTCTCCCCCTCCCCCCTTTTCTCCCCCTTCCCTCTCAGTCGCTCTCTGTCTGTCTGTCCCTCTCCCCCTTCCCTCTCAGTCTCTGTCTGTCTGTCTGTCCCTCTCCCCCTCCCCCCTTTTCTCCCCCTTCCCTCTCAGTCGCTCTCTGTCTGTCTGTCCCTCTCCCCCTTCCCTCTCAGTCTCTGTCTGTCTGTCTGTCCCTCTCCTCCTTCCCTCTCAGTCTCTGTCTGTCTGTCTGTCCCTCTCCCCCTTCCCTCTCAGTCTCTGTCTGTCTGTCCCTCTCCCCTTCCCCCCCCTTTTTCTCCCCCTTCCCTCTCAGTCTCTGTGTATCTGAATGTCTCTGTCCCCTCCCTTTTCTCTCTCTCTCTCCCTCACATTCTCTGTCTGTCGGTCTGTCCCTCTCCCCCTTCCCTCTCAGTCTCTGTCTGTCTGTCTGTCCCTCTCCCCCTTCCCTCTCAGTCTCTGTCTGTCTGTCCCTCCCCCCTCCCCCCTTTTTCTCCCCCTTCCCTCTCAGTCTCTGTCTGTCTGTCCCTCTCCCCCTCCCCCCCTTTTTCTCCCCCTTCCCTCTCAGTCTCTGTGTATCTGAATGTCTCTGTCCCCTCCCTTTTCTCTCTCTCTCTCCCTCACATTCTCTGTCTGTCGGTCTGTTTCGCTCCCTCCTCCTCCTGCCTCTGATTCTCTGTAAAAGCCTTTCTGCTTCTTCCCCTACTCTTTAGAACTCCAAAGTCAGCAGCTGAAATCTAAAGGAGGCCCCGTTTCCGGGCAATGGAGATCATTTAAGTGCTCCACCAGGCTCCGGGGACCTCTGTTGACTTTTCCGGGAATGCCTCCACTACTTTCCCAATCCAGCTCCGGTCTGCCAACCTGCCTTCGAGTAACAGCTGGGAGAGGCCACGTGTATTCTGTGCGCTTTCCCTGAATGAGTGGAAACCTCACTGCACCCTAGAACACATTTCATAAAACAATTCTGTCCAGTGAGACTCCGGGACAGCCAGCCAAGTGGAGATGTGGGACCTGAGGACCTCACAGGACTATCCTGTTTATAACTAGGAATAGGGAATTCTCTGACCCTGGGATCATCCTAACTAGCTTTCCCCCCCTTAACCCAAGAATCCACTGAGCAGGGAAGTGGAAAGTAAACTGTGTTTACTGGAACCACTTTGTAAAAGCAATGGTCAGCTTCTACCGGTGAACTCCTGTTCTCCGCTCATTCAGATAAAGAGGAGACTTTCTAGGGATGGAAGGCCAAGGAAGGTAAAACAGTAATTGGTTCCTTGAGTGCTTCACTGGCTTATTCTGGTTCTCAAACTGTCAAGTCAGAAGCCATGAAGCTGTAGTCCCAAGAGCCTCAACTTTAGAATTGAAGGAACTCTGTTGGGAGTAGAGCCATAACTAGAAATTATGGTGCCTGGAAAAGCACTGTGAAAGGGATCTGTCCAGTACAGCATCCCCAAGGCTACCAAAAGAAAGATTGCCTAGAGCAGGGCTTCTCGAAGTTTTTCCATCCTCCACCCCTTTTTACTGAGGGAAAAAAATCTTTTTACTTGACCCTGGATATATAGATAATTAATATCACTATAACAATATCATAATAATAAATTATATCAAAGCCTTCCCATTCAGTTTTGAGACCCCATGGATCTGGATCCACAGTTTGGCATAGAGATAGAAGCAAAAATGGTGAACTAGTGAAAACTTTACCTAGGAAGGAGCCACTACACTCCAGAGTGTAGTGGGGTAATTATTCTTGTTATCTAGACACAAATTCCATAAGCCTTTTAAAATCCAACCCAGAAACAAAGCTAGATGCTGTTACCAATTAGCCTCATGAGCTTGGGGAAATTATTTCATCTCTCAGAATTTTATTGACTATATAAAAGTATTGGATTAGATGGTCCCTAAGGTTCTTAACAATAAGATATATCCTCGATATATATAAACCATGATACTTTTTGTTTGCCCATAACATATATAATCACATCATGCAGACATCCCCACGGAGCCCAGACCCTATGCAGAACACCAGGATACACACAATAAAAGATCAGAAGACAATTTAAGGAGACTAGAGACCTTTATCTTGTGCCTTATATCAATTACTCCCTTGAAATGATTGAGTTTTACCCCTAAAGATCTCTTGCTCTTTATGTATTTGTTTGTTTATTCATCTACTTATCTATTGGAATATAAGAGAAAGCTGTTGGAATACACTGGAGCTACTTGACAGTGGCTGCTGGAGATCCAGCCCACAATGGATCTCCTCTTGTGAGAGGATGATACAAAGAGAGTGAGAGGCAGTTGCTGTTCTCTGACCTCTCTGACTGAAAAGTCACTGTGTTGTCTGACCTCCCTCCTCTTCCCTCTGCCTCCAATTTATCTCATTTCCAGTCCACAACACCTATGTCAGCAAAGGCTGCCCTCCAACTCCTTTTATGTTATGATCTACAGTGTTTGGGACAAAAACACCTACCCATATTGACTACTACAGAGATCACTCATAGAAAGCAGAATTATTTATTAGAATCTCAAGAAGTGGACCCCATCCTGGTCTGTGAACCAAATTTCACAGCAGGATAGGGCCAGAGCCTTGAAAATGTTCACCACTTTTATACATTTCAGACAAAGAACTTCCAAAATCCCATCCTCTATATATTGTGATTGGTCATATAAGTCACTTAGTTGTCAGTGGAATGTAGTAGACAAGATGATATACAGCTTTCTCAACATGCATTCTCCTTTGAACAATAGAATACAGTCCAGGCCTTATCTAAAATCACATGCTTTCTAAACTGAGGCCTTTAAGGCTTTAGATAACAATCCCTGATCAATATGTATTTGATCTGTAAGTTCTTCACCTTTTTCTCACACAACAGCTATGGAGGCTCTCAGGGCCCTTAACAATTCCCCCTTGGAAATATCAGTTTTTGCTACATAAGAGTTAACCACAGCAGTCCTTCATCAAAGAGACAGTGTGATAGAGTGGATGAACCTCCCAGCATAATCAGAACAAAGCCTTACTCTTTACCCAGTGCTTGTGGCTAGGATTTTATTAAAGGCCATTAAGTGAGCAGTACAATTATGTGGGATAAGATCTGACAAGGTATACACCTATTATACCAATGCACAAATTAATGTATGCTGTGAAACCGTCCCAGAGTGGCAAATTTTGTTAACCATGGCTCCAAATTTTACACACGGGTCTCCACTAAAGATAACCAGACTATTACATTGGCAATGGATTTTTGAAGAAAAAGTTTATGAGGTTCCTCTTAAAGGACTATTTTTACAGATGCATCCAAACATAATATTTGTGCTGTATACTCTCATGACTTAACTATAAAGAGAGTAGTCAGAACTCCTTTTCAGTCTACTCAGCAGAATGAATTGTATGCAATCATTCTAGCTCTTACTTATTATCCAGGAGATATAAATATAATATCTGATTCAGTAGGTATGGTACAAAGAATTGCCACAGCTCAAATAAAATTTGTAGCCTCCAATATATATCAGCTCTTTAAGGAACTTCAAGAGCAAGTGAGAAAGCATCCAGGTAAGATTTATATCTTGCATGTCCACTCTCATAATGGACTTCCAGGTCCTATTTTTGATGGTAATTCAAAGGCAGATAGCCTTCTAACCATGTTGGCCTATACTCCTTTATTTCAAGAAGCCCAAGAATTTCATTCTAAATATCATCAGGCTGCTCGAGCTTTATGTTTACAATTTGGGATAAGAGAGGAAGCTAGGAGCATAGTAAAAGCCTATACAGCTTGCATTCCTTTCCATGCTCCTATACTCCCTCCAGGGAAGAACCCTCGTGGTTTGAGGCCTAATGACATTTGGCAAATGGATGTGACCCATTATAAATCTTTTGGTCATCTGTCTTTTATCCATGTTGTGGTAGACAACTTTTCAGGATTCACTTTTGCAATACCAACAGCAAAAGAGACAGCCCAAGTGGTCACTGAATTCCTTATACAAGCATTTGCAATTATGGGTGTGCCAGAAGCAATAAAAACAGATAATGGATCTGCATATATTTCTAAACATTTTGCACAGTTTTGTGCACAGTATAAGATTTTACACACCACTGCCATACCCTTTAATCCTCAAGGACAGGCCATAGTAGAGAGGAGAAACAGAGACATTAAGATGCTCCTCCAAAAACAAAAGAAAGGAGGAGCCACAGGTAACTCTAGAGAACTTCTAAATCTAGCTCTTTATACTATTAACTTCTTGATCTTTGACAAAGATGCACTGGCTCTGGCAGACAGGTTTTATAACCCAATGGAAGGGCAGTGTCCAGTGCAAGCAGCTCCACTATCTTTAGATAATTGCCAGGTGATGTGGAGAGACCCAGAAAGTGGTGAATGGAAGGGACCAGATAGGTTAACTACTTGGGGGAGAGGGTTTGCTTATATCTCTACAGGTGAAGAAGGAATCAGATGGGTGACAATGAGCTGTATTTGCCTTATCCATCAGAGAGAGACAGAAAAAGAGAAAAAACCTCAAAACAAAGGAGAAAACCTAAGAAACCTCTAACACTGAAAGAACATGGCTGATAATAAGACTGTTACAGAATTTTAAAATCAGCAGTAATCATTGGATTCCCTGAGATGAAAAATTGTTGATAAGACTGTTGCAGAACTTCAAAACCATCAGGAATCATTGGATTCCTAACACAAGATGAGACTACTGCAAGACTTCAAAACTTGCAGGAATCATTGTATTACCTGACACATGAAGTAATGGACAGTAGATTGGTTTTGGACTATTTCTAGGACTTATGGATATGTATAATTCCTCATGTTGATTCATGTTGTCTGTTATATAATACCCCTCATGTTGATGGATTTATGTATACCTGTTTCAAGTGAGATACCCATTAATTTGGTTTGGTTCCCCATTTGGTATTTTTGGTATTTTCATCTCTCTGAGATGTCATGGAGGGTGTGATCACCTCCTTTTATGGTATTTTCAGCCTCTTTTTTGAGAAGTCAGGGAGGGTGTGACCACTTTTGTTCTAAAACAAAAGAAAGCAGGAGATGTTATGAGCCAGAACTCTGAAACCAGAATTCTTACAAGGTATTAAGTCAGTGGGATTGATAATACAATGGTTATCTAGTTTAGCGTGTGATTAATAGTTCTCTAGTTCAGTATGATTGATTTAATCTTACAACAAATAATGGTTCCATAGTGATATGATGATTGATTTATACTCAGTATATCGTAAATGATCTAATTATAATAGAGCATATAAACTGGGACAAACTCAGCCAGGGTGGGACTGAGAGACAGATTCATTCCCTTGTCCACCTTTGTGGTGGCTGGAGGCTGAAGCACAAGCCCATGGACTCAGAGACAGATAGATACACTTCATCTCACATCACCATCATGACTGGCCTCCTGCACTTCCCCCACTGAGACCAAGGCCAGTCTGAAAGGCTCTGGAGAAAGCTGGACCAGGCCCCAAGCAAAGAAAATAGATTGTGAAGGAGATAATAAAGAATTTGGACTTTAACACCTGGCTATTCTACTGAGAAGACCAGTCCGGAGACCTCCAGAAAACCAACCAGAACATTATACTTACCTATTTACTTATTTATTCATTCTGGGAATAGCCAAAGCCTAATTTCCTCCTGCAACTTCATTTACTCAATGGACATATAAATATCTATGTACACAGAGTGAAAATACAAAGTAATCTCAGAGTTCATACTACTGCTACTGTTCTAAGTGCAAGGAAACAAAGTAAGACAAAAATCACAACCTATATCCTTACAGAGCTTTCATTCTAATGGGAAAGATACATATAAATATCTATATACATAGAGGGAAAATAGAAAGTAATCTCAAAGTGGAGAAGAAAGGGAGGACAGCTAATAGAAGGTGATTTGGAGGAAGCCTGGAGAACTCATGTAGCAAAGGGAAATAGGGAGATCATTGAAATCCTGGAGGGCAGCCAGCGAATAGGTACAGAATTAGAAGATGGAGTGTTGTGTATAAAGACGAAGTAAGCCCATGTGGCTAGTTGTATGTAGAAGATAGTAAAGTATGAAATAACTAATAAAGAAATAAATAAATAGATGAATAAATAAATGGATGAATGAATGAATAGATAGATAGATAGATAGATAGATAGATAGATAGATAGATAGATAGATAAATAGATAAATAAATAAATAAGAGGGGGCCACCTCCCAGGAAGGGCTTGAAGGATCAACCAGACGATTTTGATCCTAGTGGTAATAATAGGCAACCACTGGAATTTATTGAGTTGGGGACTGAAATGGTTAGACCTGTTTTATTTGTTTATTTCTTAGGGACACCACTCTGACAACTAGTTGAAGGATGAATTGAAATGCAGAGAGACTTGAGTCAGGGAGATCAACCTGAAGGTTACTGTAATAGTGCAGGTGTGAGATGCTGAAGGACTGTACATACCAAGGTGGTGACTGTGTGAGTAGATAGAAGACATAAGTGAGAGAAGTAAAGGTAGAAATGACAGATTTCAACAAAAGACCGAATATACAGGGTGAGAACAGATGAAGAGGTGAGGGTGACATTAAAGTGGCTTGCCTGGGTGGCTGGGAGAATGGTGGTACTTTCAACCATGATAGAAAAGTTGTATTGTGGGGCAGCTAAGGACCTGAGTTCAAATCTAGTCTCAGACACTTAACATTTTCTAGCTATGTGACCCTGGGCAAATCACTTAATCCCAATTACCTCAGTTGTATTGAAAGCACAATTTAGGGGGAAAGATAAGTTCTGCTTTGAACATGTTGAGTTTGAGATGTCTATGTGGTAGTACAGCAAATAGAGCACCAGTCCTGAAGTCAAGCAATTCTGAATTCAAATCTGGCCTCAGACATGAGCTTTGTGACCCTGTCACTTAACTCAGATTGCTTTTTAGAGAGAGAGAGAGAAATACCTACAAGACAACCAGTTTGTAATATCCAGCAAGCAGCTGATTATGTGAAACTAGATAGAACTCAAGAGAGAAATTAGGGCTATATATGTACATCTGGGGATGGTATTCATAAAAATGATAATTGAACTCAAGGGATTTGTGGCCTTATACAAACACACACAAGAGAATTCA
The DNA here is from genome assembly GCF_048593235.1 of Sminthopsis crassicaudata. Taxonomy (NCBI): domain Eukaryota; kingdom Metazoa; phylum Chordata; class Mammalia; order Dasyuromorphia; family Dasyuridae; genus Sminthopsis; species Sminthopsis crassicaudata. The sequence goes on along the minus strand of NC_133619.1, from coordinate 63,868,321 downwards.
CTGGTGTATCCCATATTTCCCCTCTCCCTCTCCGTGCTAATCTTTTAAATGAAATGCTTATTAATAAAATTTTAATAAATTATTAACCAACTCATGTTACATATTTGCTTTTTGGGCACCTTTATCAAAAGACTTTTGTTCAGTGTTGTTCAGTAGTGTCCAACTCTTCATACTCAGTATGGATTTTTCTTGACAAAGTTATTGGAATGATTTGCCATTTCCTTCTTCAGTAGATTAAGGCAAACCTAGGTTAAGTGACTTACTGGAGGTCACACAACTAATTAGTTCCTGGGGTTAGGTTTGAATTCTTGGAGTAGTACTCCATCTACTATACCAGTAGCATTCTCAAATAAAAAGAGACTGCCTGAAGTCAAAGGAATGAATATGGGGCAGTGGAGTTTAAGATGTGAGGCATACTAGGGTTAGGGTTTTGGTTCTTAGAAATCCCTCTTCTTTTTAAAAACTTTTATTGATGCCTTTAAAAAAGTCATACACTTGTTTTACATAATTTCACATGGACCTTCTCAGTGTGGGGAGGAAGGGATAGAGGAGCAGGGAGAAAGGGAGAGGATTTGGAACTCAAAGTTTTAAAAATAAATATAAAAAAAATTTTTACATGTAACTCAGATAAATAAAAAATTTATATAAAATCACACTCATTCCTGAGAGGCCTTTCCCCAGGGCATAAGCCTTCCCTTGTAACAAAGGAAAAATAAAACAATTTAGCAAACTAAGAAACACATCACCTATTGCAGGAAATATGCAACATTTTATACTGATGGCTCCTGATATCACCAACCTAAGGCAAGAAGTGAATCTTCTTATTTCTTCCTCTTGGTATATCCTTTCTAGGACCACTTCTGACAATTTACACTCCTGGTAATGTTCTCTACTCTTCACTCTGATACCACATATCCATACATATTCAAGCAAAGTTTCTTAAACCATGGATCACAATGCCATATGTAACTGAATGTGGGAGTCATGAAATTATAATTTCTTATCAGTATATGTTTGATTGGTATACCTATGTTATACACCTATAGGCCCAAGGTAATATAAAAATTTCTTGGATAAAAAGGATTATGAATGGAAACAGTTTAAGAAGCCCTATAAATAGATATCTATCTATAATTTGGCTTTTTGTTTGTTTGTTTTAATGTTTTGATGAAAAGAGTGTAAAATTGGAAACAGTTTGGAAACTTTTATTATCTTCCTCTGACTCCAGATCTCAATTCCTTTTTTAAAATTAGGCATCCTCTGCTAATCTTTAAAGTCTCCTGGATGTTATATGTGCAAATTTACCAGTCAAAGTCTAAAAGAGGCATACCTATATGGCTCAGTTTTTCTGTTCTTGGCTACTTACTTCAGGTCAATTTTTTTGAGTGCATAGGGAACTCCATTGATCAGGGTTGTCCTCATTAAGTCCCTTCTACTTTCTGGAACTTTCTCTCCATCCTTTCTTCATTCCATCCTCATCAGCCAGTGGGTTATTAGAAAGCTAAATTTAAAATGGCAGATTTAATGTTGATCAGGTCTCCCTTGGTGCTGTTACCTATTAGGAAGTTTGTTCCATTAAGGGAAGGCTAAGTTTCCATTCTGTTCACCAGTTTGGGCTATGCTAATATTGACTAAAGATCATTTCATTGCCCTTCACACATTCTGGTGAAATATAAACACATTAGTTATCCTAGCAATCTTCTCTGAACCAGGATACGTCAGTTCAAACAAAGCAGTGTTTTAATTTGTTAGAAAAGGATAAACTAGGCTGAGTTAATGAGTTTGTTAATGAATTTCCTTGGTTGAGGGTTTTTTATGTATAACTAATGCAAGTTCTACCTGGTTCCTTCTTTTCCACTGTGGCCAGGTCTGCTTCTTACCCTACCACAACTTTGCCCTATTACCTCAATCCAACAAATTCTATTTGCTTTAATGAGGTAGCCTTCTGAGTCAGGGATGACTATCTGGACTCCTCCCTCTTTTTTGCTCACTGGAGCTTGGTTCTACCTCTCCCTTCCCTTCCCATCCCATTTTATTCCAATCTCCAAACTCTGGGTGTCTTTCTTTCCTGTCAGCTATATTTTCCATTATTCCTGATAGCTAGTCAACTTCATTTCTTCTCACTATTTTACACAATCAAGATAGAAAAGGGTGGTTTCCTGAGCCCACCAGTATCCTTTCTGTGAATCATTGATTCAGTGTCACTCAAGAAACAGAGAGAGCCCTTCCTACAATAGGAGCTTCAGGTCTGGGTGCAGCTAGGCTTCCGTCCTGGGTGAACCCAACCCCCCAAAGTTAGACTTTTCTCTTCATTTCTGACTTATTATGTCCCAATTCTTTAAAGTCAGCTATGATTCATGTCTAGAGTTTTCCCTAAAAGGGGCCCAGTGAAAGGTATATTCCAAGTTTAACAGCCTAAAATAAAACTTAGGTTCTTCTGAAAAAAGATGTCATATAAATACCAAGTTTCAGATAACTATTTATTTCCTCTACTGAACACAGAGAAAATTCTTAAAAGATAAACAGTTGGCATAAAAATGCTTAAAATAACAAACAATAACCTATCACATCAGAAGACTTTTCTAGTTCTTAAATTTAACCTTTGTATATTTTAAATGTTTTTGTATATGTGTCTACCCCATTAAAGTTTGATCTCCTTTGCACTTTGACCTCCTGGGGGCAGGAATTGTCCTTTGTTTTTTGGGGAGGGAGTTTTTTTTGGGGTTTTTTTTAATCTCTAGAGTTTTCAGTGCCTGGCACATAGTAGGCACCTGATAAATTCTAGTTAACTGACCATCCACATTATACTCTCCTGGGATGGAAAAACAATTCTCCAGGACTGTGAGACATAGTCATATTCATCTCTATCTGCAATCTCTGATCAAGTGAAAAAGTTCAGGTCTCCTGGCAAATCAGGACAGGACTGGGTTTTCTGCATCTTTACAGCTGTGTTATGTTTTTGTCATTGTGGCGTGGCACCCCAAAAGAGAATAATGTAACATTGGGGTGCATTAATCCTTATCAAACCTCACCTGAAGTATCAAGTTAAAGTCTAGGTTCCAGGATTTAAGAAGGACATTTAGTAAACTGGAGAATTTCAAGAGTAGGACCTCCAGAGTTCATGGCATATAAAGACCAGTTGAAAGACATAATAGTAATAATAATGATAAGTAACATTTATTTGATGCCTAAAACACTGTACTAATTTATTATTTCACTTGTTCCTCAATAACCCTAATAAATAGATGCTATTATCAGCATCCCCATTTCACAGATAAGGAAACTGAGGAAAACAGGTTAGGTAACTTCCTTAAGATCACCCATCTAGTAAGTATCTGAAATCTTATTTGAATTCAGATCTTTCTGACTCCTAACCTACTGTTCTGTGCACCATGGCACTTCCTTTGCTGTCCAAATTGTACTACATTATTTCTTTGCTCAGTGTTCAATTCTCTTTGACTCAAATCCCTGAACAAGACTGGATAACACAAAAACAGAAAACGTATTGGGTTTAGAGCTAAAGGAACTGGATTCCAGATTGAGCTCTGTTATTTACTACTAGCTCTGTATTCCTGCGCAAATCACTTACCCTACTGGGGTCCAGTTTTTTCATCTGTATAAAATATATAATGAACTCTGGGTCTCTTCCAATTCTAAATCTGTGAATCCATGATCTAGATTGTCATAGGGCACTAACAGTGCTGATCTTAAACTGACCATGAGTCAGAGCTGTGACTCTGCTATGAAAAGATTGTGAGGTCATTTCCCCATTATAGCCAGCCCTGCCCAGACTCATGTCAGAGTCCTGTGTACAATTCTAAAATGGCTTGCTAAAGAGCAGAGAAGGAGTTAGGAGAAAAGCCAATGGGGGAAAGAAGCAGATAAGAATTAGGTTTAGTTATCCACAAAAATATATATCTGAAAAGGAGCCTCCATTCTTTTCCCAACTCTACTGATCCTATCCTAACCAACTACTCCACTCCACAGGGATCTCTTTATTCTCTGAATTTCTACAGGGTTCACTTATCTGACATTTCCTATATGATCTTTCCCTGTAAATTCACTTTCCATTTATGCAAAGTGGCCTAAAATGCTCAGAGGATTGTTTCTCACTACAGAAACATAAGTCAGGAATTTTGAATAAAAAATTTGATTTTCTGCTTTTCTTCCTCCCTTTTATTTGCATGAGACATTTACAGAATTGCAAGCTAAAGAGAAAGTATGGTATTTGAGATATATATAATTCTTTTCTTTTTATAATAGCCTTTTATTTTTTTTTAATACATGCAAAGATAGTTTTTACCCTTGCAAAACATTGTATTCCAAATTTTTCTCCTCCTCTCCCCATCTGTCCCTTCTCTAGACAACAAGTAGTCCAATATAGGTAAACAATCCACTTAATTCTTGTAGGCTCAATACCAGACACATAGTAAACTAATCCTTCATGTGCCCTGGATACACAGGTTCTTTCTCTATATATATCTATATCTAATGTATATCAGGTGTTTGTACAAGTGATATATCATTTTTGTGAATGGGTTTATGGGAGAGATGATCTATTGCTACTTTTCTTATTCTTCATACTTTGGTTAGCTGTTTTTGCTTTGAACTAATAACATCCCCTGTCTGAAAAATAAAAGTAAAAACATTGATGGGGACTCAGGAATTATCAAGTCTTTTATATTGAATGTAGAACACCAAGTACCTCAAACCAGATCAGTTTTTTGCTGGACCCCTGAGTGAGTAAGGAGTATAATTCCTATTCATTTAAATATCATCCATTGTGCTTGGTTTGGAAAATGAAGACCTGGTGACCAAATTTAAATCTGAGCTCTGCTACTTACTATTTTTGTGACCCCTTCCAAGCCAACTAATCTCTGAACTTTCCTCCTCTGTCAAATGAAGAAATGGGAACAATGATATCTAGCTAAATTTATGATCTTCAGGAGCTATAAATGTGTATTTTATTTTTCCAAGTGAACTATAAGTCCCTTAAGGGCAGGCTTTTACCAACTCCTTACCAGCAAGGTAGCTTTTCATCTAACAGAGGATTAAAGAATGTTGATGGATGATTGAGAGTGAGTAGTGATTCTCTTTTATCTTTATTGAGACAAAATTTGGCTTCCAGGAACCAATGAATGAAAGTCATCCCCTTTCCTGCAATTTATAGCCTCAGATAATTACCTTGGGGTAAGGCCCTAAGGGGTCATATTTGCCCAGGGTCAAATGGCCACTTTGTATAAAAAGTAGGACTGGAACTCAGCTTCCTGACTACTCTGCTAAATTGCCTCTCAGAGGCAGCATATGAGAAGCAATGCTATGATTTCGAAGAGTGCTGGAGTTGCTATTGATGTCTGATGGAGAGGAAGGGCCCTTCCTGAAGAAGAAGGGGTCTAGTTGGCAGTTCCAGAAGGCCAGAGCCAGTTGGCAGTCAGAGCAAAATAGCAGGAAGCAGGTATAAAGTCAGACGTTAGCAGTTCCCAGAAAGGATCAGCAGAGGTCAGGATTCAACCACTTTAGCTTGACAGTCTCTATATTATAAAGCAAGAACTGAAAAGTTCTGCATGACAAATAATAATTATGAAGATAGTATTTATGTAACACTATTAAAGTTTGCAAGAACTTTCCAAACAACCCAAAAAGACCACTTTGCCTCAGTTACCTAAATAATTTGGAATAAAGTCTTTTCTGATCTCTCCAATATGAATTCTTAGAGAGAATTCCTGTCTGTCTACCCTACAGCTCCAAGTCTGATCTCCAATACCCTTCAACCAGATTTGAACTCACTTCACATGAATCTTCCTAACCTTTGGCCCCACCCTCTATCCACTGCACCACATATTGGCTCCTTGGAGATATGTAGTTCTTTGAATGTTGTTTTCTGCTCTTAGACCATGAGACCCTTGAGAAAGACTGTTTGCCCTTCTTTGTATTTCCAGCACTTAGTATGATGCCTGTCTGGTATCTAGTAGGTGCTTAATAAATGCTTATTGATTTATTTCCAAGCCTTCAATGACCCACTCCAATTAAGCAATAAATTGACAAACTTTTATCTGAGCCTATCTCCCAGCAGTAGCTAGTAGTATGTAGTATGAGCAGTAGCAGTAGTGGCAGTAGTAGTATGAGACATACAAAGACAAGTGAAATAATCTCTATCCTCAAATACCTTTCTGTTCTTGAGGGACCCAATATGGATATAGCCTAACTCTTTCTTGAGGCTTTTCCAAGCTATTCAATCATAATTATTTCTTCCTCTACCATTCAATTTTTACCTTTTCTTTTTTTTTAAACAGGATTTTATTTTTGCAAATACATGCAAAGATAAATTTTCAACATTAATCTTAGCAAAATCTTGTGTTCCAAATTTTTCTTCCTCTCCCCTGCCTCCAAGACAGCAAGAAATCCAATATAGGTTAAATATATGCAGTTCATCTAAACATATGTCCATATTCATCATAATGTGCAAAAAAAAAAAATCAGATCAAAAGGGGAAAAAAACACAAAAAAGAAAAAAATAACAAGCAAACTAATAACAACAATAATAAGGTAAAAATAATATGCTTTGATCCACAGTCTGTTTCCATAGTTCTCTCTCTGGATGTGGATGGCACTTTCCATCACAATACTTCTCTTTTTTCATGTGAATTTTTATTGATACGTTTTGTTTTTATATTACATTATTTCTGAATATATTCTTTTTCTTCAAACTATCCCTCGTAACAACAATTAAACTTAATAATTAGCAAAGGGAGCCAAGATATTAAAGAAATCTGACATTATGTGCAGTATTCTACATCCATAGTCCCTTACCTCTACAAAGAAATGAGAGGAATGTGTTTTCTCACCTCTTTTTCCAAAGGACATTTGGCCATTATTACATGGCAGCAATTACATTGTTTTCTTATGACATCCTTTCTATTTGCCTGTATTGATCCTTAATTCATTTCATATATGCTTTATCTCTTCAATTATAAGGGCTTTAAAGACAAAGAAGAGCAGATTTCCTGTTTCATATTTTATTGTATCTAATATTTTGTGACCTTATTTGGGGTTTTCTTGACAAAGATATTGCAATGGTTTGCCATTTCCTTCTCCAAATTGTGTTTATCATAATGTAATAAATAATTATAATAATATGTTATAATAATGGTGACAGCTGGCATCTATAAAGCATCAATTGCTTCAAGGTCCTCAGAGTGCTTTTTAATAATAATGATGATGGAGCAGCTAGATGGGGCAGTGCATAGAGCACCAGCCCTGAAGTCAGAAGGACCTGAGTTCAAATGTGGCTTCAGATACTCAACACTGCCTACCTCTGTGACCCTGGGCAAGTCACTTAACCCCAATTGCCTCAGCAAAAAATTTTTAAAAATTGGAAAAAAAATAATGATGATGATAGCCAGCATTTGCATAATACTTCAAGGCTTGCAAAGAACTAAATTTATGTTTTGCATGACTTCACATACAATTTCATATTCTTGCTTCTCAATGAAGAAGAAAGAGTAGGAAACTAGGAAGGAAATCAGAATTTTTTAAAAAAAATTTATAGTGAAGGAATATTTGATCAAATAAATTATATATGTATAAATGTTTTAAAGAATTTTATATTTTCTCATTTGAGGTTCACAACAACTCTGTGAGATAGATACTACAGAATTTGTACAATTTTAAAAATAAAGTACCTCCCTTAACCGCAGTCCAAGGTTCTTTTCTTTCATTTAGGCAGCTCTAGTAAGCTCATCTTCTTCATCAAACTATCCTTATCACCATCATTTCCATTATCAACAATTTCTTATTACTACCTCAGTTCTTCCTTTCATTACTTCTTTGTTGGACTATTCTCCTACTCTCCGAATTGGTTTCCTAGTCTCATATCTCTTCCAACTCCAATCCATCTTCCTCTCAGCTTGCCAGTGATCTTCCTAAAATCCAGATGTTACTCATCAGTAACTTGATGTTACCCCTAGGGTCAAATATAAATTCTTGTTTCCCATTTTAAAAATTTCATCATCTAGTCCTGATTGTTCTTTCTAAACTCAATTAGTATTAGTCTTCCCTTCACACTGACAAAACTGGCCTACTTCATGTTTCCCATATTGGATATCCATCTCACTTCCATGCTTTTGTAGACTGTCCCCCATGCCTCCAATGTTCTCCGGTCTTATCCCTGCTTCCTGGAATCCCTATCCCCTTTCAAAATTCAGCTCATGACCCACATCCCATGTGAAGTTTTTCCTGATTTCCCCAGTTATTGGGACACCTTTCCACCAAATCATCTCGTACTGACTTGTGTTATTTTCCCTCAGTAGAAGGTAAATTCCTTGAAGGCAGGAACTGTTTCATTTTTACCTTTAAATTCCCAGTGACTGTTACAATGCCTGGCAAATAGGAAGGCTTAATTAATTAATGATTTCAATTTGAATTAAATTGAATTATTACTGTGTGTGAGATATTGTCCCCAGTGTTTCAGAAATATGAAAAGCTCTAAAATACAGGCCCCACTGTTGCTTCCTGACCTTCCCTACTATTACAGCCTTCTGGGAACAGGAATAATGGAGAGGAAATCTGGATTTATCTAAGCTTGGCATAGGTTCAGCCTGCATATACTTGGCAGGTGTCCCAGGTAACAGTGTCGTAATACTCCATTCCAGTTATGTCCTGCTTTTCATAACCATTAGATAGAAAAGGAGAATAGTTTGTCATTCTTCCCACCAGATGGGGCACTGCTCCATCTACTACCAGGACATTTGAGATTGTTTTGAAAAATGCACAAAACAATCTCTTATGCACTCTGCCCACCCCCATAAGACCACAGGCTTCAAAGAGCTGGCCAAGAGGAACCCTCAAAAGCTGAGTTCTGAATTTGTTCAAGCGCAGCAATTCTTAACCCAAGGTCCATGAAACTGGTTTTTTGTTGTTGTTTTGTTTTTAGGAAATTAGGATTTCTTCTTTTAAAAAAAAAATAAAACTGTTTATTTACAAAGCATATGCATGGGTAATTTTTTTCATTATTGACCTTTGCAAAACTTTTGGTTTCAAATTTCCCCCTCCTTCCCCCCACCCCCTCCTCTACCTGATAGGTAGTCCAATACATGTTAAATCCAATATATATATATACATATTTCTAGTTATTTTGCTGCACAAGAAAAATCAGATCAAGAAGGAAGAAAAAAAACTGAGAAAGAAAACAAAATGCAAGCAAATAACAGAGAGAGTGAGAATGTTATGTTGTGGTCCACACTCTGTTCCCATGGTTCTCTCTCTGGGTATAGATGGCTCTCTTCATCACTGAACAAGTAGAACTGGTTTGAATCATCTCATTGTTGAAAAGAGCCATATCCATCAGAATTGATCATTGTATAATCTCCTGGTTCTTCTCATTTCACTTTGCATGAGTTCATGTAAGTCTCCAGGACTCTCTGAAATCATCCTACTGGTTGTTTCTTACTGAACAATAGAATTCCATAACATTCACATACCACAATTTATTCAGCCATTCTCCAACTCAGTTTCCAGTTTCTTGCTACTACAGAAAGGGCTGCCAGAAACATTTTTGCAGATGTGGGTCTCTTTCCCTCTTTTAAGATCTCTTTGGGATATAATAGTAGAAACAGTGCTGGATCAAAGGATATGTACAGTTTGATAACTTTTTGAGCATAGTTCCAGATCCATTCACAATTCCACCAACAATGTATCAGTGTCCCAGTTTTCCCACATCACCTCCATCATTTGTCATTATCTTTTCCTTCATCTTAGCCAACCTGACAGGTGTATAGTGGTAGCTTAGAGTTGTCATAATTTGCATTTCTCTGATCAATAGTGATTTGGAGCACCTTTTCATTTCACTACAAATAGTTTCAATTTCTTCATTTGAAAATTGTTCATATCCTTTAACCATTTATCAACTGGAGGATGGCTTGAACTATTATAAATTTGATATAATCAAAATTATCTATTTTGTGATCAATAATGATCTCTAATTCTTTGATCACAAATTCCTTCCTCCTCCACAAATCTGAGAGGTAAACTACCCTATGCTCTCCTAATTTGTTTATAATCTCATTCTTTATGTCTAGATCATGAACCCATTTTGATCTTATCTTGGTATATGGTGCTAGGTATGGATCCAGGCCTAGTTTCTGCCATACTAATTTCCAATTTTCCCAGTAGTTTTTGTCAGATAGTGAATTCTAATCCCAAAAGCTGGGGCCTTTAAGTTTGTCAAACACTAGATTGCTATAGTCATTGACTATTTTGTTCTGTGAACCTAACCTATTCACTGATCAACTTCTCTATTCATGAAACTGTTTTTGAAAATATTTTGATAACGTATTTCAATATGATTGATTTTCTTTTATAATCCTATATATTTTATTTTATGTTCTTAAAAGCGTCTTCCTGAAAGGGGATCCATAGGTTTCACAAGATTGCCACCTCAAAAAAGGTAACTAACCCCTTTGCTGTAATATGAAGAATATTCCATTCCCAATTTCCCAGCTTGATTTCAACCTTTCTATTCATATTACATAAGCAATCCACTTTTATTTTTTGGCCACAAAAAACAGTAGGACTAAAAAGAAAACTTTTAGTGCTTTTTTCCTTTGGGAACTTTGTTTCTGATCTCATTAAAAAAACAAAAAAACAAAATAAAATAAACAAACAAAAAAACCCAATTCTCAGAAAATCTCCTTAGAACATTTCCTTCCTGGGTGAGGAAGGGTGGGAGAAGCAGTAATATGAAGAAAAGGAGGCTGAATTCTGGAACTCTCTAGAGCTGACTTTACAAATAAAGGAAAAACAAACTAAAGTACTGGGGAATTAAACTTGTCTCGTGCTTCTCTCTAGATGCTGAGGTTTTCAGAAGCTGCCTTTCTCACTTCCCAGTCCATATTCATTTCTTTGCTCATTGCTCCACTGTTTAGCTGCTGTGTCTGGTTTTCCAGATCTAGCTTCTTTGGCTACCATGGTTCTTGGTATACATCATCACAGCAGCAGCAAGCTAAAGCTACTGCCAGCACTGGAGTCTCCAACTTGATCCTTCCATTTTGTTTCAGAAATCAAAACAAGTCCCACCCCTACCCCCAGCATTTGATTGCTGGCCTTTTCATCAAGAATACCTTAAAAGTTGGGGCAGCTAGATAGTGCAGTGGATAGAGCACCAGCCTTGAAGTTAGGAATTCAAATCTGGCCTCAGACATTTAACTCGGGTTTATCTGTGTGACCTTAGGCAAGTCATTTAACCCCAAATGCCTCAACCAAAAAAAAAAAAAAAAAAAAAAAAAAAAAAAAAAGCTTAAAAACTCCAGGTTTTTTGCTTTAGAAATTCTCCTCCAAACAACTTTAAAAGATGCTTTAAAATGAATTCTGGAGAGGCAGACTTCACAAAAAGCAAACAATTTTCTAGCCCAAGACAATTTAGAATGTCAGCAGGAAAGATCTACTGCATTGGAGAGAGTGTGGAACATAGCCCAAAGCAAGCTGCCCTAGCCCAGGTCACATTCCTGAAATCCAGCAGTAGCCTCAGGAGTTCTTCAATCAGCCCCATCAGGCACAAGCAGAGACTTCTGGAGCTCTCAGTTCACAGATGGTAGGGAGCTGGACAAGTGGTTAGAGAGAGATTATAGAGGTCCTTTTGCATTGGTTGTTAAATTGTCCATGCTCAAATCCGGGCCTATGTCCTGGACCAAAGTCCCAGGAGGAACAATGCCAGGGCTTGTAGCTGCAGGGGAGCCAGAACTCTGGTCACTGTTCTAAAAGTTTTCTTTTTAGTCCTACTGTTTTTTGTGGCCAAAAAATAAAAGTGGATTGCTTATGTAATATGAATAGAAAGATTGAAATCAAGCTGGGAAATTGGGAATGGAATATTCTTCATATTACAGCAAAGGGGTTAGTTACCTTTTTTGAGGTGGCAATCTTGTGAAACCTATGGATCCCCTTTCAGGAAGACGCTTTTAAGAACATAAAATAAAAGAGATCTTGGGATCACTCACAGATATAGAGCACAAACCAAAAGATCAGTAAACACACTTCTTAAATCATACCACCCTGGAAGAATTGAAAACTTATAGAGCCTCCCCTTCCTTCCATCCCCAAGGTCACTTTGAAAAGAGGTACATACATGATCTGATTTTTCTTGTGCAGCAAGATAACTGTATAAATATGTATACATATATTGGATCTAACATATATTTCAACATATTTAACATGTATTGGACTACCTGTCAGTGAGGGGGGGGGGAAGGAGGGGAAATTTTGAAACAAAAGGTTATACAAGGGTCAATGTTGGAAAAATTACCCATGCATATTCTTTGTAAATAAAAAGTTTTAATAAAAGAAAAGAAAAGAAAAGAGCTGAACAAAAAAACTCCCATAAAACCCTGAAGTTTGGGACAGTGCCCCCTCTATCCCAGGAACAGAGCCCAACTTTGAAACCAAATTAAAAGTAAAGAAATAGACTGGAAAAATAAGAAAACAACAACAACAACTAAAGAATCTGCCATAGAAAATTATCAGGATGATAGGGAAGATCAAAATACAAACTCAGAAGAAAACAAAATCAAAATGGCTACATTCAAAGAAAAAATGTGAATTGGTCTCAGTCCTAAAAAGAATTCCTGGAAGAGCTCAAAAAAAGTTTTAAAAATCAAATAAGAGAAGGGCAGCTTGATGGAACAGTAGGTAGAGCACTGGCCCTGGAGTCAGGAGGTTCTGAATTCAAATCCAACCTCAGATACTTATCACTTAATAGCTGTGTGACCCTAGGTAAGTCACTTAACCCCAATTGCCTCAAAAAAAAAAAAAAAACCCTCAAAAGGAAAATTTTGGAGAAAGAAATGAGAGTGTTACAAGAAAATCATCGGGAAAAAAGAGTCAAAAGCTTGCTCTAAAAAAAAAAAAAAAGGACATAAAAAATATTGAAAAAAATAGCACTTTAAAAAGTAGGATTGGCCAAGTGGGAAAAGATGCACAAAAATTCACTGAAGCAAAGAATCCCTTTAAAAGTAGAATCCAGGCACAGCTAGATGGTGCAATGAATAGAGCACCCACCCTGGAGTAGGGAGGATCTGAGTTTAAATCTGTCTTCAGACACTTAACATTTCCTAGCTGTGTGACCCCAGGCAAGTCACTGAACTCCAATTTCAAGGAAGGAAGGAAGGAAAAAAGTAGAATTAGTCAGATGGGAAAGAAGGTACAAAAGTTCACTAACGAAAATAATTCCTTAAAAATTAGAATGGCAAAAAAAAAAAAATAGAATAGGAAAGTAGAAGCTAATGACTCCATGAAACATCAAAAAACAATAAAACAAATATTAAAACAAATTAAAAGAATGAAAATATATAAGAAATATTAAATATCTCATTGGAAAACCATCTGACCTGGAAAACAATGAAGAAAGATAATTTAAGAATTGTTGGAATATAGATTTGTAATAAAGAGAGCCATCTACATCCAAAGAGAGGACAATGGGATCACAACATAGTACTTTCACCTTTTTCATTGTTGTTTGCTTGCTTTTTTATTCTTTCTCATTTTTTCTCTTTTTTCATCTGATTTTTCTTGTGTAGTATGATAAATGTGGAAATATATTTAGAAGAATTGCATATGTTTAACCTATATTGGATTACTTCCTATCTAGAGAAGGGGAATGAGGGATAGTGAAGGAGAAAAATTTGGAACAAAAGGTTTTACAGAGATGAATGTTGAAATCTATCTTTTTATGTATTCTGAAAATAAAAGGCTATTATTAAAAAAAAAGAATTATTGGAATAACTGAAAGTCATGGTAAACAAACAAAAAAGAACCTAGATAGCATCTTTCAAGAAATTATCCTATGCCCATCAATTGGACAATGGCTGAATAAATTGTGGTATATGAATATTATGGAATATTATTGTTCTGTAAAAAATGACCAACAGGATGATTTCAGAAAGGCCTGGAGAGACTTACATGAACTGATGCTGAGTAAAACAAGCAGAACTAGGAGATCATTATACACTTCAACAACAATACTGTATGAGGATGTATTCTGATGGAAGTGGAAATCTTCAACATAGAGAAGAGCTAATTCAGTTCCAGTTGATCAAAGATGGACAGAATCAGCTACACCCAGAGAAGGATCACTGGGAAATGAGTGTAAACTATTTGCACTTTTGTTTTTCTTCCCAGGTTATTTTTATCTTCTGAATCCAATTCTTCCTGTGCAACAAGAGAACTGTTCGGTTCTGCACACATTTATTGTATCTAGGATATACTATGACATATTTAACATGTATAGGACTTCCTGCCATCTAGGGGAGGGGGTGGAGGGAGGGAAGGGAAAAGTTGGAACAGAAGTGAATGCAAGGGATAATGTTGTAACAATTACCCATGCATATGTACTGTCAATAAAAAGTTATAATTAAAAAAAAAAGAACGTTAAAAAAAGAAAATATCCTAGAAAATTGCTCTTATATTCTAGAATCAGAGGGTAAAATAGAAATTGAAAAAATCCATATATCACCTCTTAAAAAAGATCCCAAAATGAACACACTGAGGAATATCACAGCCAAATTTCATTGCTCCCAGAACCAAAAGAAAACTTTGGAAGCAGCTCAAAAGAAGCAATTCAAATAGCATGAAGCCAAAGTCAGGATAACACAAGATTTAGCAATTTCTACATTAAAGGTTAAGATAACATGTAATATGATATTCCAGAGAGCAAAGGAACTAGAATTACAACCAAGAATCACCTCCCCAGAAAAACTGAATATAATCCTTCAGGAGAAAATTGAATATTCAATGAAATAGAAAACTTTCAAGTATTTTTGATGAAAAAAGCAGACATGAAAAGAAAATGTGACTTTCGAATACAATACTCAAGAGAAGCATAAAAAAAGAAAAAACAGGAAAGAGAAATCAAGGGACTCAGTACGGTTAAACTGTTTACATTCCTACATGGAAAAGATGATACTTTTAATCCCTAAGAACTTTATCATTATTAGGGTAGTTAGAAAGAACATAAATAGACAAAGAGTGTAGATATAAATTGAATATGAAAAGACTGATATCTACAAAATAAAATTAAGAGATGAGAAAGAGAGATACATTAGGAGAAAGGAAAAGGGAACAGTAGAATGTGGTAAATTATCTCATGCAAAAGAGATACAAAAAAAGTTTTATAGTGGAAGGGAAGAGAGGGGAGGTGAGGGGGACACTTGAATCTTATTCTTATCAGAATCGGTTCAAAGAGGAAATAACATACACATTCAGTTGGTATTGAAATTTGTCTTATCCTACATGATAGTAGGAGGAGAAGTGGGTAAGAGAAATGGGAAAAGGGATGACTAAAGGGAGAGTAGACTGAGGAAGGTGGTAGTCACAAGCAAATGGAGGATGGAGAGAATAAAAGGAGAGTCGGATAAATAGGGAGCAAATAGGATAGAGGGAAAAAATGCACCATAATCATAACTACAAAAAACTGTTTGCAGCAAGTTTCTCTGATAAAGGTCTCATTTCTCAAATAGAGAACTAATCAAATTTATAAAACTAAGGACCATTCCCTAATTGATAAATGATCAAAGGATATGAACAATGAACAGTTTTCAGATGATGTAATCAAAGCTAATTATAGTCATACAAAAACATTTTAAATCACTATTGATTAAGGAAATGCAAATTAAAACACTCTGAGGTGCCACCAGCACCTATCAGATTTGCTAATATGACATAAAAGGAAAATGACAAATGTTGGAGGGAATGTGGGAAAATTGAGACACTAATGAAGTGCTGATGATATTGCAAACTGATTCAACCATTCTGGAGAGCAATTTGGAATTATGCCCAAAGGACTATTAAAAAATTAGTGTGGCAATACCACTCCTAGGCCTCTATACCAAAAAATGAAAAAGAAAATGGGCCTGTATGTACAAAAATATTTATAGCAGATCTTTTAGTAGTGGCAAAGAATTAGACTTGAGGGGATACCATCAATTTGAGAATGACTGAACAAGTTGTACTATATAATTGCTTATTTGTTTTTTTCTAGTAAATTTATTTTTAATAAACATTATTTTATGAATATGTTGGGAGAGAAAAATCAGAGCTAAAGGGGAAAACCATGGGAGAGATAAAAAAACAGAATAAAAGAAATGAACATAGCATGTGTTGATTTACATTCAGTCTCCATAGTTCTTTTTCTGGATGTCGATCGTATTTTCTGTCCAAAGTCTATTGGAATTGCTTTGGATCACTGAACTACTGAGAAGAACTAAGTCTTTCATAGTTGATCATCACACATTCTTGCTGTTATTGTGTACAATGCATTCCTGGTTCTGCTTGTTTCGCTCAACATAAGTTCACAAAAATCTTTGAGGCTTTTCTAAAATCAGCTTGTTCAATTTTTATGAAACAATAACATTTCATTATCTTTATATATCATAACTTGCTCAGCCATTCTCCAATTGATCATTTTCTAATTCTTTGCTATGTGGTATATGATTGTGATGGAATACTATTACTATATGAAATGATGAGCAGGATACTCTCAGAAAAACCTGGAAAGACTTATATGAACTGATACAAAGTGAAACCAAGAGAACACTATATACCCAATAACATTAATATTATTCAATTGTAAATGACATCTATTCTCAGCAATAGAGTGATTATGATGAAAATTTTTATCTCTAGAGAAAGAACTGATGGAGTCTAGAAGCAGATTCAAACATTTTTTTAATGCTTTCTTTTTCTTGCATTTTTTCCCTTAATCTGTGTTTTTGTTTTCATAATATGACTAATATGGAAATATGTTTTGTATGACTGAACATGTATAATCTATATTAAATTGTTTGCTTTCTCAATGAGAGGAAAAGGGAGGGAGAGAATTTGAAATGCAAAATTAAAAATAAAAACAAATGTTAAACATTGTTTTGCATATAATTAGAGAAAAAAAGAATTTTAAATAAATATGTTTTTTAAAATTGGAACAGAAAAAAGCAGATCTATGGGCCTGTGTACCCAATATCACCATATTTTTCCACCCCATTCCCAGATTTGTTTGGTATCTTGAATACCAGCTCCCATGAAGGGAAGATGACAGACACTTCAATCTTATCCCATCCCCGGTGAGAGGGAAAAAAGAATGAGATTCAATATCCTTGTTGCTATTTAATTTCTTTAAAACATCAACAGTAGCCCTGTAGAGGAAATAATTCAAACAGACAAGTGGGTAATTCTTGGGCACTGGTTGCTGTTATACTTTATTGGTTCAAATGACCATGGATAAAAGTTAGGGGAGTAAATTGCTGTATGAGCAAAACTTGAATCATAACATATTCCTTAGAAATTTAGGACTTCATATTCTGAGAGATGCATCCCTATATTTCCTTATTCTTTTAATGCTTTCAGTCACTGATCCTCCCTTGCCCCTCTCCAAACATGTCACTCCGAGGTTCCATCTCTAGGTTCCACCTCATTAAATGTCAGCAGCATATAACAGTACACACAGCTTTGAACATATCTGTCCAAATTTCATTATATTCCATGGATTCCAGCGGAATCCAGTCTATTTCCCTGCTGAATATCCTATTATATTTCTCTGTCAGTGCCTAAGTGCACACTCTAGTTATTTTGACCTGATTTCTGATGGTCTAACATTACTGTAGTTTTTTCCTCAGAGCATCCTTTTGATATCACTGGAGTGATGGTCTCCTACAATCATCTTTTCTCCTGTATCCTTAAAATAACATGCTCCCAATAACACATTCTTAAAAAAAAAAACTAGTAAGGTTGACCCCTTAGCTTATCATGACAAGCAATCTAACTGGGAAAATAGGACACAGAGTTAAAATGGTCAGACATCACAGTACCTAGCAATCATCTGCTAAATGCAAGTTAATATTATGCGATGGACGTGGCTCTTTCCAACAATGAGAAGATTGAGACCAGTTCCAGTGGTCTTGTGATGATGAGAGCCATCTACACCCAGAGAGAGAACTGTCGGGACTGAGTGTGGATCACAACTTAACATTTTCACTCTTTCTGTTGTTGTTTGCTTGCATTTTTTTTCTTATTAATTTTCTTTCCTTTTTGATCTGATTTTTCTTGTGCAGAAAGATAATACATATTTATATGTACGCATATATTGGATTTAACATAAATTTTAACATGTAAAACATATATTGGATTGCTTGCCATCTAAGGGAGGGAGTGGGGAAGGAGGGGAAATTTTGAAACAGAAGGCTATGCAAGGGTCAATGTTGAAAAATTATCCATGCATGTGTTTTGAAAAGAAAAAGTTTTAATAAAAAAAATTCAAGTGAATACAATAAATAACATTAGAGATTCATGGAAAAGTAGAATTTGAACTAAGATTTAAGGAAGGTCAGGTCCTAAATCAAAGTAGAGAAAGTAGTAAGGGCATTTCAAGCATAGTGAAGTAGGTGAGCAAAGGTACACAAGGTAAGATTAGGTGATAGTGAGTAAATAAACTAACCTGATTGAAGTGTTTCTATAAAGAAATAAGGAGAGATAAATTTAGCAGTGCTTCTTGGTGGAGTTCTTTTAGGATTTATTGGTAGAGAGAATGCTACCTTACCTTCACCTCATCCTGTCTGAATATAGGATTGATTAGTAATCCTGGCTTCTGTATCCACTATTTAAAAAAAAAAAATGACCATCATCCTGGATCAGTTGCAATGTAAATATTTAATCTTACACATGTGTACATTAATCCAATTGTCAACATATATTTTCTGAATGTTCATATGTGTCAGAATGGATGTTGCAGATGGTCAATTTGAAAGAGTTTGAACTGTGTCAAATTATCTCCATATATTTCAGTTCAATATGACAGACTTTTATCGGACAACTCAGCAAACATTTATTAAATGCTTGCTTTGCTTCAGGCATTTTGTACTTAACCACTTTGTGACTGGGCACCTGAGCTGAGGGCATAAAAGTGAATAAGGCACAGTTTTCACCTTCAAGACATTGACTTCTAATAGGAGAGGAAAAACAGGGTAACTCACATCAACATTGGTGAGCCTTTCTTGGGAACAATCCTCTAAAGTAACTAGTGAATATTATTATTTCCATGTTCTACAAAGGGGTGACAGAGACTGAGGTGTGAAAATACTTGGGAAAGATCACAGAACTAGTGACAGAATCCAGTCCTCATATGTAAATAAATAGCCAGTTATCCTTTTTTTTTTATCTTGAGGGTTAGAGTCCAGTGTGTCAGCAATCTGGAAAATCTGCTTAAAATTTTTTGATCCTTTTAGACCAGAGAAGTCTGAATTATTATGGTATTAAAAGAGAAAATATGTTGATATTATACAATATTATATTCATATGTTTCTGAACTTTTTCTGTGTCATCTGTACTTTCCAAAATGTTCTCTTTAATCCTTATGCTAAAGAGAGATATATTGAAACCTTATTGGGGAAAGTCATGATATGGAAGAGATAACTATGTTAGAAGAGGGACTAGAGCTGCAATTTCATTGACTTTGGAACTTCATGTGAAGGAATTCCCTCTACCAACATAAATCAGCACTTTCTTTCTAACTTACTATAATCCTAGAGAGTAGACTAAAATAAAGCATCTTAAATTGTGGATTGTTAAATCCCATCTGAGGTCAAATAACTCAACGTGGAGGTCATGAAAAATTTGGCAACTATAAAAGCTATTCTACTAAGATTTAATTTTTTTAGTATTTTATTTTTTTAAATATATGAAAAGATAATTTTTAATATTCACCTTTATAAAACATTGTGTTACAATTTTTCCCCTCTCAGGGGGCAGCTAGGTGGTGCAGTGGATAGAGCACCAGCCCTGAATTCAGGAGGACCCAAGTTCAAATTTGATATCAGACACTTAACACTTCCTAGCTGTGTGACCCTGAGCAAGTCACTTAACCCTAGCCTCAGGGGGAAAAACAAAAAACAAAAAACCCAATTTTTCCCCTCTCTCCCTCCTTCTAACTCCCCAAGACAGCAAGCAATCTGATGCAGATTAAACAAATTCTTCTAAACATATTTCCATATTTGTCATGCTGAACAAGAAAAATCACATCAAAAGAGAAAAAAAAAAAAAAACATAAGAAGAAAACCCAGACAAACAACAATAACAACAAAAGGTGAAAATACTGTGCTTTGATCCACATTCAGTCTCTAGATTTGGATGTCACTTTCCATTGCAAGTCTACTAGAATGGCCTTGAATCATCTCATTTCGAAAAGAATCAGATCTATCAGAGTTCACCATTCCATAACAAAATTTAATTCCTTATGTAAAAATAAACAAGCATATCCATTTTATTAGTATGTACATTTGGTTTTGTCTTTAATAAATAGTAAAATTACATGTATGCCAAAGAATTGTTTTAAAGTAAATTTCTTTATGATTTATCATTAGTAAATGTTTGGTTTGTATATCTCTTTTATATATCTTTATACGCAAGATTGCATAAAAATTTCTTGGGCCAAAAGGAGTCAAAAGTGGAAAAAGTTTAAGAAACTTTGACCTAGAGCACTGAGAATGATTTGTCCAGTATGCATCAGATGTTAGCTCTATATCCATTAAGACACTCTCTCTTAATATGAGGTTGAATATAAACTATTCCCTAAAAAAGGGTACAAGGTTCTCTGAAAGCACAGAGGAGGGATAGGTTATTTTCAGTTTGAGGAAGGTCCCATAGAGGAAGTGATTGATTTAAGCTCTGATCCATGGGTAGGATGTTAAGAGATAAGATGGGGCCTAAGAGACTCAAAAAATATCAAGCAGCTCAGCTTGGCTGGATCATAGTATAGTCTGAGCGAAGGGGATAAACAGAAGCTTGTTGAAGGTGACAACCATTTGTTATTTTGTCTTTGTACCCACCTAGTGCCCAGCACAGGAATTGGCCCATAGAAAGTATAAAACAAATGTTTTGATGGTGGACCAAATGATTAAGGAAGGGGAAATAAAACTGAAGAAATGGGTTGGGACCAAGCATGGGAGGATTTTTACAAGAAGCCCTTCAAAGCTTTTTAGTCAAGGAGTAACAGGATCAGAGAAATTCCTTAGGAAGATTAATGTCTCTGCAGAGTGCAAGAGAAAATGAAGGAGACCAGATTAAAGAAAAGGAGAGCTATTAGCAAGCCATTCAAATAATTTAGAAAGGAGTGAATGAAAGGCGTTGGCAGTGAGTGTTGCATAAAAGGCAGAGTCTAGAGAAACACAGAGGGAACAGAAGTGACAGGACTTGATTAATTAGATGAGAAAGAGATTTTTAAATGGATCTGAAGTTTAATATCTAGGCAACTAGAAGGTAGAGGATATGACTCACAGAGATAGGGAAAATAGGAAGAGGAGCAGAATGGGAGAAAGATGATTTTACTTGGATGGATAAAATGTGTGATCTTAGGGAAATCATTTAACCTCTGTCTGTAAAATGGGGATAAGAGTCTTAAAATAAAATTATATTTCCAACCCCACTCTGTTCAATTAAAGGTAAACCCAGGAACTAAGACAAAAGGAATTTATTGGCACCCAAGCCATCAGGTGGTTGGACTAGAGCTGACTGTACTTAATTCCAAACAGGTAACTAGGTGACAAAGTGGAGAGAGCATCCTGGACTATGTAGTACCTGATCTTGACACCCAACCATCTAAAATTGACTGTGATTTCAGAGACAGTCAAATTATGGTCTGGAGTGAGTATCCAAGAGGTCCCAAGGACCACTAGAACCCAAATGCTAAAGCACCCACTTACTCTCATGAGCAATATCCTTTTAAAGTCAAGGGAGCTTTTTCTTTCTTTCTTTTTTCTTTTATTTTTTTTGTTAAAGCTTTTTATTTACAAAGCATATGCATGGGTAATTTTTCCAACATTGACTCTTGCATAACCTTTTGTTGCAAATTTTCCCCTTCTTCCCTCATCCCCTCCCCTATCTGGCAGGTAGTCTAATACATGTTAAATATGTTGAAATACATGTTAGAACCAATATGTGTATACATATTTATACAGTTATCTGGTTGCACAAGAAAAATCAGATCAAGAAGGAAGAAAAAGAAAAACTGAGGAAAAAAACAAAAACACAAGCAAATAACAGAGAGAGAATGCTATGTTGTGTCCCACACTGTGTTCCCATGGTTCTCTCTATGGGTGTAGATGGTTCTCTTCATCACTGTACAAGTAGAACTGGTTTGAATAATCTCAATGTTGAACAGAGCCATGTCCATCAGAATTGATCCTCATATAGTCTTGTTGCCATGTATAATGATCTCCTGTTTCTGCTCATTTCACTCAGCATCAGTTCGTGTAAGTCTCTCCAGGCCTTTCTGAAATCATCCTGTTGGTCATCTCTTATAGAACAATAATATTCAATAACATTCCTATATCATAATTAATTCACCATTCTCCAGCTGATGGGCATCCACTCAGTTTCCAGTTTCTTGCCACTACAAAGAGGGCTGCCACAAACATTTTTGCACATGTGGGTCCCTTTCCTCAAGGGAGCTTTTTCATGTTTCATCAAAGGTATATGGCTTTTGAATAATACCTGAAATGCATGATTACATCACTATGTCCCCTTCTAGTTGTATTGTTAGCTTTTCAACACTATGTAAATATCATCAACATGTAAACAATATAAATATAATATAGAATCTACCTATGGATTTGTATATCTTTGCATGTGCTTCTAGAATTCATGGTGTATATACAAATTACTTTCATTATCAGAAACCTAAATAATAGCTAATGAATCAAAAGGATGATCTATTCTTTTTTGATTTGTTGAAGACATGCCTCAATTTGTTTTACCATTTCTCAACTTGGGTGAGGGTCTATTTTTGTTTCTAGTTCTTTTTACAAAAAGTGCTGCCATAAATATTTTGGTGAATATAAGACCTTTCTTTTTGTCACTGAACCTCCTTAGGGTATGTGGCTAGAAGTGAAATACCTAATCAAAGGAAATCAACATTTTACTCATTCTCTTTATATTATTCCAAATTGCTTTTTAGAACTCTCAGGTCAATTGTCATCTCCACAAGCAATGCATTAGTGTACCTGTTGTTCTTTCTTTCAAGGCAATCAGTTTTAAGACACTTGCCCAGGATTGCACTGCTAGTAAGTATCTGAAATGAGATTTGACCTTGAGTTTTTCTGATTCTAAGGTTGATGTTCTATCCACTGTGCCACCTAGTTGCTCCTCTATTTTTCAATAAACCATCTGATATTGACTATTCATTGAATCAAAGATTTGGAGTTTGAAGTAATCTTAGAGACAACTGAGTTTAGTTTTCCTAATTTTACAGAATTGGAGCAGAGACCATACCCAGATATGTCAGAGAGTGACACAACCAGGATCGTGTAGTTAGCGAGTCTCTAAACAGATCTTCCTGGACTTAATGTATAGCACTCTATCCACTATAGCTTTGTCAAGTTTGCTAATTTTCTGGATATCAGTTGAAAATTTAGATTTACTTAGGTTTGCATTCCTTCTATTATTAGGGATTTAAGACATTATTTAATATGTAAAATGTCCCTAGGACCATGAACTAAAATAGAAAAGTATACGGGTAATTGACAACTTTTCTTAGAATCCTAGTGATAGCCCTGAAAGGCTGAGCTTTCTAGGATTTGCTGATTATAACCCCCCACCCATGAGTTTCTACTTTATTTTTTATAAAAGGGATTTATAAAGAAGATATAATAAAAACAGTTGATACAAAGCTTCCTCCCTCTCTTTGCCTCATAAGCTTAGGGTAAATTGTACCATAAATACACACAGAATTTGCAGGAAGAGTGGACACAAACTTAAATTCAATTACAATGAGGACAGAACCTATAAAGAACTTCCTAACTCCTTGTAGCAAAAATATTTTTGCTTTATGAAGCCTTCATGAAGTTCTTTGTGGAGTAGATAATTCAATCCACTAAGCTGGTATCTCTGCTGGTTTAGGGGATTTGCTGTTGGTCCAGTTTACTTTTCTACTACTATTGGTCATTACCACTAAAGGAGCTAGCTAGCTGCACCATTTAGCTCTTTTGTGCTCACATAGTTCCCTAGGGGCACATCCATCTGAGAATATTCATTCACCTAAGATCTGGAAAGACTAAAAAGAGACAGAAGAATTCATGTGTTTACAATTCCTAGAGCCATGTGGGAGATTGGGAGACACCCTTCCCACACACAGTTCTCAGTTCATAGTTATCCTGCCTCTTAGCTACTACAAAAAGAGGGAAAGCTTGGCAGATTGCCCCTATGATATACACATTCTGTTCTCCTGGCTCAGCAATCCCAGAGTCATCAGCTCTTCCATCTTCATGACCAATTAGAGAATTTTTCATATGAATTCTTCAGTCATAAATGACTGTTTTCATGTGGTTACTTGAACTGGAACATTTGAACACATTCCAAAGTCTGACCCTGCATAACCTAGCTCATTCCTAGTACACATAGGATTCTTAATAGTTTTCAGTACTTTGGTTTAGAACTGTTTGTTCCCATCCCTTGACCACCTAAAGTGATCCCTTTAAAAATTATTTTTAAAAATATTTATTATTTAATTTGGAATGTATTATGATACATGGTAAAATGAGGATAACATGGTTTAATGGATTACACAATGGACTTTGAAGTTAGGAAATACTGAGTTCCTGTCCTGCCTCTGACATGTGACTGTGAACAAATCATTTAACCTCTCAGTACTCCAATTAATTTTTTTTTTTTTTTGAGGCAATGGGGTTGACATGTGTTGGGATCACACAGTCGATAAATGTCTGAGGCTGGATTTGAACTCAGGTCTTCCTAATTCCAGCACTTTATGCATTTGCCACCTACCTGCCCCTTACAATTAATTTTTAAAGAATATAACTAACAGATGAAGTGCGAACCTGCAATAGTAGAGAGAATTGCTATACTGGGAGTTTCCTATAGTGATGAAATAAAATTTCTAAAACCTCCTCCATCCCCTCCAAAAAGGTGTAAGCTATGGATCCAATCCTATTTCATTTTAACCATGCTGCCATCCCCAATCGTTTTAGGAAAAGAAGGAAGGAAGGAAGGAAGGAAGGAAGGAAGGAAGGAAGGAAGGAAGGAAGGAAGGAAGGAAGGAAGGAAGGAAGGAAGGAAGGAAGGAAGGAAGGAAGGAAGGAAGGAAGGAAGGAAGGAAGGAATCTCAAAAGAGCAAAAGAATGTAGGAAAATTATTTATTTAATTTTTTAAGGGTAGGGAGATGTGAGAAAGTGATTTTAGATAGAGGAGGGAAAGATAGTTGAGAAGAAGAGTTTGAAAACAAAAAAGAGAGAAAGGATAATTAGTAGAACAAAGAAAGTCCTCAAGGGAAATGAGAAGGAATGTAATTAACATTGCAAGTCCTGTCTCAAGTGAAAGAAGGATAATATAAGCTTAGAGTACCTCAGTATCCTTTTGTGGCATGTTTTATGGAATTCTAAGGTTACAATTGTGTGTGTATATATAGAAATAAAGACAGAAATAGAAGTAACAGCTATCCAAAGGTTGAAGAACTTTATAGAGAAATGTTTCTAAATACAACCTATGTTAAAGATCAATAAAATGCCTAATATTATTTAAGTATAAGTTATTTATGTGTGGATAATTTTCAACAAATAGAATAAAATATATTTAAATACTGTTGTTAGCTTTATCATTGGAGTAAAATATAAACCCTCATCAAGGCATTATCTCTCAAATATAAAGGAAAGGAAGGAAGAGGGTAGGTAAAAATGCAGTGAAATGTTAGGGTAGGAAGAAGGGAAATTGAGAGACCTCATTCTGATGACCCCATTCTTCTCAGTAAAGTAGGAAGAAACAGCACTCAATACAGCCACTTCAATTAAAAAAAATTTTTTTATTGTGGTTGTTAATTATTGTGTGAGAATAATTTTGATAACCCATTCAATCTAATCAGTATCTACTCAGTTCATCATTATTTAAAGGGTATCAGTAATTCTATTAGTAAAGTAAGAATAGGATTAAGGTTGAATACGCTCTGATAGTTAATGCTGTTAGGATAAGAGTTTTGAAAAATTAATTCTCTAACTAATAAGATTTTTACTATGTAGATTTAGAGTTTTATACTTAGGCCTGTATTATTCTGCTTAGGGATAGAAACAGAGACTTGTTACACAGCACTCCCATCCTCCCCCATCCCTTTGTATCCTAGAAGCTTCTGTGTCCAGAAAACCACAGTTTCCCCATCCTTTTGCACCTGATGGTTGTTAACAAACAAGTGGAAAGCCCCCGAATCCTGTTGCCCAGTCACTGACTAAACACTCATGATTAATGACATGTGAAAAGCTTGATAATTAAACTTTGATGATTAATGGATATTTCCCTTGACCAAATGGAAGTTCCTTCCTTTAACCAAACATGAAATTCTACTTTCTCCCCTTGACCAGCCATGTAGATTTCCCTCTTCTGGAACAAATCAACCCAAGAATTGTATCTCCTCAAGCCAGTTTCAACATACTCTCAATTGTTATTAAAAAAAAAAAAAAAAAAAAAAAAAAAAAAAAAAAAAAAAGCCCAGCTCCATAACTACAGAGGCAAATCTTGGATCCAAATTCTTAAGAACCACCTAATAAACTAAAAATGCTCAGAGTATTTCAGTTCTTTTGTTGCATACTGGATTGGAATTCTGGGATCACAACTGTGTGTGTACATATGTAGAAAAAAAAAAAAAAACCCAGAAACAGCAACTGGTATTGAAGAACTTTATAGAGAAGTGTTACAAAATACAAACTCTATTTATATAGCCATTGTGTGGAGTTTAATGAGACATCGTCTGGGATTGAATAAAAAGATTGTCATGAATTTGTGAGACCTCAGTTGAAGTTAAATAATATAAATTCCTAGTGAACCACTGTTTTTATGATTTCCTTCAGCAATATCCTGAGGCTCAGAAAGAGGATAATTACTAAACAAAATAATTGTTTACACTTTAATTCAATCAAAAAGTATTGTGTGAAAGATACAATGTATAGCAGGTAACAAATGATGTGACTGAGGGAACAAAGATTTAATCTTCTAAGCATAGCAAATTATTAAGCAATGCAAGGCAATTGTCCAACAAACTGGGACCAGAGTTCTGCTGCTGGGGCCTGGACCCCAAATACAAGAGGAAACAAACATTAAAAACAATTCCTCAAATAAAGCTAATTAAGCAAACGGAAATTATACAATTAGTTGGGAGGGGGAGAACAAATAGGTACAATTTCCTGAAATCAAAGAAGTATTCCACCTTCTCCACGTATCTAAACAATCAAAGAAACATGGAAACCATATAGGATCCGTTTTCATATAAGACATATGGCTTGCTTGAGATATATAATTATGAGAAAACCCCTTGGGTTGATCTTCTTATCTGGTGTCTCTAAACAGTGGGTAGAAGTAGTCCAGCTTCCCTAGTCGAGCAGGGCTAGGTTCAAACAATGCAATAAGATATTTTTCCTAATTTCCACAATTGAACAGTTTTCTTCCAAAAAAGAAATTGAACTAGACTCATGATTGAATAGAAAAGGAACTGTGCTAGCTCTGGTCTTGAGTCACAAGTTCGAGTCAGTGTGGATGATTCAATTCCCAAAACTAACCACTTGTAGTCCTAATACCTTCAATTCCCTCATGCAGCTGTAGTCTAGTTTCAAAAACACTGGATTCTGAGTTAGAGGTCCCCTCATCCCAGAGTGGCAAACAGGGTTTAGAACTTGAATGGGATAACTCCATGTGGACCAGTTTTCCTTGGTACTCCAGTTTACTAGCTATATGACCACAAAGAGAACACTTTAGCTCTCTCCGGACCAAATCTTCGTCGTCGTCTTCTTCTTCTTCTTCTTCTTCTTTTTTTTAATTAAAGCTTTTTATTTCAAAATATATACATGGATAATTTTTCAACATTGACCCTTACAAAATCTTCTGTTCCAAATTTTTCCCTCCTTCCTCCACCCCTCTCCCCAGATTTCAAATAATCCAAAATATGTTAAACTTGTTAAAATATATGTTAAATCCTATATACATATATATACAGAAATATATACATATTTATAATTAGATCAAAAAGGGAAAAAATGAGAAAGAAAACAAAATGTAAGCAAATAACAACAAAAAGAGTGAAAAAGCTATGTTGTGATTCACACTCAGTTCCCACAGTCCTCACTTTGGATGTAAATATGGGCAGAAACTTCTTAAACTGTGGCAAATGCCCCATATCAAGTCATATAACTGAATGTGGGGGATACAAAATTATAATTTATTATCAGTAAATGTTTGATTTATATACCTATATTCCCATAAAAAATTTTCCCATTGGATTTTCCATAAGAATCTCAAAATCAACCTGTCCAAAACAGAATTCACTTATTTTCTCCAAAGCCTGCCTATCTTCTTAACTTCCTATTTGTATCTGGGACATCATTATCCTTATAAGATAGACCAATGCTTCTTAAACTGTAGGTCTAGATCCCATATGAAGTCACATAACTCAATGTGGGGATCACCAATATGTAATTTATTATCAGTAAATGTTTGGTTTGTATACTTAGTTTATATAACTATATACCCGGGGGGCACTAAAAAAAACTTCTGGGGTGAAAAAGGGTTGCAAGAGAGAACAGTTTAAGAAGCCCTGCTCTAGGCCTTGGTTTTTACATTAGTAAAATTAGTCTAACCCTCATTATAGACTTTTCCATTAGAGTGTAAATTCCTTGTGGACTGATACTTTTTTTTTTTTGGCCTTACTTCTTATCTTCAATATCCATCTTTAAGGGTTGTTTTGAGGATTGATGTAGATGTGTAATACATTTTCTAAGGCTCAAATTGCCTTAGCAAAGGCAGCAATTATAATGATTGCTATGGCTTTTTTCTTGCCTGGAGGAGTGTTCTAATAATTGTTGTGTTGTGTTGAATGCTAGGTTTTATAGCTTAGGAAAAACAAGTACCCCTGAAATAAAGAGCTGGAAAGGGGCCCAACAGCCAGGACCAAAGGGAATGTAGAAATCAGCAAGGTATAAAATTCCCACTCACAAACGCCTGGGGATTCATCTTCTAGCAGGTGTCTCATAATAGGTTCATTCTTATTAATTCCCATCTTTTTTCACTTCCCATTTTCTCCATCAAACTGGAAATATGTCCTCATATTATTGATTAGTTATAGCTTTACAGCCTTAAGTAGAACTTGATTTTTCTCCAGGAATTGGCCATAGTAGGTTCTTTCTAACCAGGCCAAATCCTTTCCTTGCCTGGGCTTTGTGAGATTGACATTAGTTGGGTATCAGATCCCTTGTAATCACAAGAAATGTTAAGGAGGAAACCCAAGACAATGGAAATATCAATTCAGTTAATGTTCTTGCCGACCTCCTCAGATCGAACTGAGATGCAGAATTTAGTGAGATTCAATGCCTTCATATAAGCCCACGATGGAAAGATATTATACCAGTGAGCATTGCCTATAGAGTATTATTAAGCCTGGTCCAGCACCCCTGGATATCAGTGCCTTAGAGAATCAGATTTTGAAGGAGAGATTATAATAATTCTAAAAATTATTATATATCTATGTACATATATACATATATATATGTATATCAAATGAGTGGCAGAAGGAAAATCTTGCAAACATGAGCCTCTGTTTGTGCAGGAAGTAGAGGTAGAACTCACTTGGAATTTTCAGAAAAGATCCAGAATCCTAATAATATTAACTAATATTTATATAGGATTAAAGTTTGCTCCTCACAACAATTCTGGGAGGAATGTACTACCACTATCCCCATTTCACAGATGAAGTCAATTGACTTGCTCAGGATCATCTAGCTAGTACAAATCTAAGGCAGAGTTCAAACTCAACTGTTTCTGACTCCAGTCCAGGGTTCTAACCATTGCACCTAATTGCCTAATAATTTGCCTAATAGCATTAAACATCTTTGCCCTGAATGAATCAGTGAGGAATTCTGTATTTTGAGCTGTGTGCTATATATTAATTGAAGGAAAAAGATCCTCTTCAGATTGAGATATGCCTATTCTAATAAATAATCCAAGACAACTCTGAAGGATTTATGATGAAAAATGTTACCTATATCCAGAGAAAGAATTTATGGTATACAAGCATACTTTTTTTTTTACTTTATTTTTCTTCACGATAATTTTTTTTGGTCTGTTTTCTTTCACAACATCATTATTACGAGAATGTTTTGCATGACTATACATGTCTACATAGTCTACACAAAATTGCTTATATTCTCATTGTGGGAGAGGGAAGTAGAGAGGGAGGAAAGGAGAGAATCTCAAAATTTTAAGAGGAATGTTGGAAATCATTTTTGCATATTTAGGGAAATAAAATACTAAATAAAAATGCCAATAAAATAAAATATGCTGATTTGTAGGACCCCTATAGGTTCCTATATATCCCCACAGGCTGTGTGGAATGCAACTGGGGAGCAAGACATTCAAATTACCTGGCCAGTCAATGTCCTCATGGCTACCTCAACTGAATGACTTTAGGGTTTAAGAACAGGGTGAAAAAAGCCTTCCACAAGAGGATTGGAATTCTGTTGTATCAAGTGAACCAGTCTGTATCCTGGAGTTTGCCCACAGACTAATAACTTAGTGTAATATGTGTTCCCTATTTTCCTCCTCCAAAATCTGGAAGAATCTTGGTATGTGGAAGTATTTTTGGTATTTTTTTTGAGAATTCAGATTCCCTACACTAAGATATAAGCATTCTTCCCTACACAGGAGTACTCACCTATTGGGAGTTCCTTTTTAGCATAAACCACCAGGTGGCTTCTCTGAGCTGCAGCTGCTCCAGCTCCTCTTCATTATCTCTTATGCAGGTATGAATTTGGACTGCCTGATGGTACCCTATCTGAATATCCCCTATCAGTCCCTCCATAATAGTAGAAACAAATAGGTCTATGTTTCCTAGAATTCCCAACCTTTAAGTGTATTGGCCCAGGTTCTTTCTTTTAGTGTAAGATTGAAAATAGAAATATTATCATAATTAAGTGATTTGCTATTTCATTTTCTAGTTCGTTTTACAGATGAGGAAACTGAGGCAGAGTTAAGTGACTTGACCAGCATCATACAGGTAATAAATACTTAAGGTACGATTTGAACTCGGGTCTTTCCAGGATTGGTGCCACATTCTTGTGAAAAAAAAAAATCTCACTTTTTTTTTTTTTGTACTAACTTTGTGGGAGTCACACAAACTAAAGACATTATAGATTAGAGTATATTTACAGAATGGAAATTTTTTTTAAAGCAATCTGACATTGCAAGGTCTGAAATTCCATCTCCAGTGATTACACAATCCTGTTAAGATCTATGTCTTCATCTTCAGTTTTGCCAAGGAAACAGATGTGTCCAGAGGCCATTTGCAGAACAGCTGCTTTCTGTTACCAACAGCCTTGGTATTCCTCCACATCACTATCCTTTGCCCCTCTGTTTGGAGGAGACATGAGCTTCAAAACCTCCATTTGAGGAAAGAATTCAGTTCATATATATTCTAATTTCTCACCTGGCTGCATTTTGTTGATCAATTGTTTCAGGAGGGTTCAACTTTCTGTGATACTTTTGGGGTTTTCTTGACAAAGAGCTAAAATGGTTTGCTGTTTCGTTTTCTAGTCCATTTTACAGATGAGGAAGAGTTAAGTGACTTCAGCATCATTCAGCTAATAAATATTTGAGGTAAGATTTGAACTCAGGTCTTTCCAGGATTATGCTCTATCTTTCCAAGAACTGTTCCTCCCTTCTCTTCCTCCCTTTAACCTTGCATTTCAGCTTCCTTTTATATGTTCTCCTTCACTGAAGCCTCTTGAGGGCAAGAATTAACTGTCTTTTTTATATTTGTATCTCTAGTGCTTAGCAGAGTAGACAGTAGGACATGAAACAAATATTTCTTGACAACTGCTTTCTGCCCAATCATCCGTTGAAACCTGAAATACAAGCATCACAGAAAGGTTCCTGATAGATTTCTGACACCATCCTTTGCTGCCTCTGGGCAGAGTGTGCCCATAAATTCATTCTATATATTCACTTTCTCTGTTCTCTCATTCCTCTTCTGGAATGATTCTTGGTAAATTAATGGATTTTTCCTTTGTATTGTTTCCTTTGCTGGTTATTGTTCTGCTACAGTACCTTGTTCCCTAGCACAGATAAAATGAGAGCTGTGGTAAACAAATTATCAACATTTTTTATTAATATTTCTTAACTTTATGCCAGTGCCTGGTCGTTAAAAATATCCTGGGGCAATTCAACGCCTGCCCCACAGTTCCTGTTCTATCTGGCACTTAGCAGATCCAGGAAATTGCAGGGGAAAGAATAAACTTGAAACTTGGGTTACACCAGCAATTACCCCCATGGATACTTGGAGGGAAATTGTGGGCAAAGATTCATTGGAAACAAAGTCAAAATATCTTCAATGAGTTGCACCTCTTACCCCACCATTATACTTAAGGATGGACATACTTCCACCAGGGATCAAATAAAAATAAGGGAAGAATGGCCCCTTATTATAGAAAAAAATAAAACATGTCTCAACTGAGTGTCAGTGTTATTTGTTAATGTCTCCTAGTTAGGAAGACAATGGTATGATTTTTCACTGGCCCTTTGAATATCTGGGTTGGACTTCTCCTTCCTACCCTGAACCACAGGCATTGAAGGATGATTTCCATTATTGTGTCAAGGGTCTAAGACACAGCACTCTAACCTGCCCTCCTCTGACTAAGTGGCCTATTGTGAATAGCTTTTCCCTTAGGCTATCAATATTACCCATAGCTCTAGCAAATGACATATTTCTGCTGTGTCCTTAAATTATGGCTTCATGGTTATGGAATATTATTGCTCTGTAAGAAATGACCAGCAGGAGGAATACAGAGAGGCTTGGATAGACTTAAATCAACTGATGCTGAGTAAAATGAGCAGAACCAGAAGATCACTGTACACTGCAACAACAATACTGTATGAGGATGTATTCTGATGGAGGTGGAGATCTTCAACATAAAGAAAAACCAACTCACTTCCAGTTGATCAATGATGGACAGAGGTAGCTACACCCAGAGAAGAAACACTGGGAGGGGAATGAAAATTGTTAGCACTAATATCTGTCTGCCCAGGTTACATGTACCTTCGGAATCTAATGCTTATTGTGCAACAAGAAAATGGTATTTACACACATGTATTGTATCTAGGTTATATTGTAACACATATAAAATGTATGGGATTACCTGCCATGGGGGGAGGGAGTAAAGGGAAGGGGGGGATAATTTGGAAAAATGAATACAAGGGATAATATTATAAAAAATATATAATAAAAAATTTTAAAAAATTATGGCTTCATGAAAGTGATACTACCACAGGCACACTGACATACGATTGAGAAGAGCTTTGAATTGGTCCACTCATACAAATCATTTAGTCTCTATCTGTCTGAATTTCCTTAATTTTAAATGGGAGTAATAATAGCACCTACCTCTGAGGGCTATATAAGGATGAAGAGAAGCCCCCTGAGCTTTTCTTGAGTTGTTTTACAAGATGAAGCCCCCTCTGACTTAACATAATTTGCTAATTGACAAGGATTAAGTGAGAAAACATTTACAAAATCTTTAGTACATTGCTGGGCATATAGTAGGCACTTATTAAAGGCTTGTTCCTCTTCCCTTTGCATGCTTGGTTTATGCCTCAAGAAAGTCAATGAATTTTTTTTTTTTTTTACAGTCCCAAACTCTTCATTTCAGTCTAATCTCCACAGCTGCCAAATTGTTATTCCTAAATCACAATTTTATGATGTCATCTCTCTATACAGCAAAGTCCAGTGGCTCACTGTTACCTATTTGGCATTCAAAGTCCTTCTGTGTGTTCCTAGGAGATGCATTTTACAAAAATCTTAATAACAGTTGACATTTATAAAACTTTGAGGCTTGCAAAAGCACTTTACACATATTATCTCATTTGATCCCCAAACAATCCGATTAATACTAACTTCATTTTGTAATAGAGAGGGAGGAAAAAAGGCAAGGCTCAGAAAGATTGTTCTTTGTCCAGGGTCATACAATTAGAAAATGATGAAAGTAATCCTTTTGGGGCTCATAAATCCCATCTAGTCTCTTCCTGAGGACTGAGGAATTTCCCATGGAGATGTTTAAGCATAGGAAAAAATATCCTGCCTGCAAGAGGGGCTTTCTACCAAGAAGGCATAAAAATGAATAAAGTGGTGTATGCTTAAATTTTTTTTTTTTGTTAAAGCCTTTTATTTTCAAAACATAAGCATGGAAAATGTTTCAACACTGACCCTTGCAAAACCTTGTGTTCCAAATTTTCCCCTCCTTCCCCCATCCCAGATGGCAAGTAATCCAATATACGTTAAACATGTTTAAATGTTAGATCCAATATGTGCATATATATTTATACAATTATCTTGCTGCACAAGAAAAATCAGATTAAAGAGAGAAAAAATTAGAAAGAAAACAAATTGCAAGCAAACAACAACAAAAAGAATGAAAATGCTGTTATGATCCACACTCAGTTTCCACAGTTCTCTCTCTGGCTGTAGATGGCTCTCTTCGTCACAAGATCATTAGAACTGGCCTCAATCATCTCATTGTTGGAAAGAGTCTCCTCCATCAGAATTGATCATCATATAATCTTGTTGTTGCTATGTACAATGATCTGGTTCTGCTCATTTCACTTAGCATCAGTTCATGTAAGTCTCTCCAAGTCTCTGAAATCAACCTGCTGATTGTTTCTTATCTTTTCTTCCTTCCTTCCTTCCTTCCTTCCTTCCTTCCTTCCTTCCTTCCTTCCTTCCTTCCTTCCTTCCTTCCTTTCCTTCTCTCTCTCTCTCTCTCTCTCTCTCTCTCTCTCTCTCTCTCTCTCTCTCTCTCTCTCTCTCTCTCTCTCTCTCTCTCTCTCTCTCTCTCTCCTAAGGCAATTGGGGTTAAGTCCAGGGTCACACAGCTAGGAAGTGTTAAGTGTCTGAGAACAGATTTGAACTCAGGTCCTCCTCTGACTTCAGGGCTGTAGCTCTATCCACTGCACCACATAACTGCCCCCTGCTGATTGTTTCTTACAGAACAATAATATTCCATAACATTCATATACAATAATTTATTCAGCCATTATCCAACTGATGGGCATTCACTCAGTTTCCAGTTTCTTTTCACTACAAAAAGGACTGGCACAAACATTTTTGCACATGTGGGTCCCTTTCTCTAAAGAAGAATATTTTAAGCCCTAGAATAAAAATTGTTATATGTTATTTTAGGAGCAGGAAAATTCTGCCCAACCCTTATCTCAGAAAAGGCTCATTCTGGGTTGAATTTCCCAGTCCGGAGGTACATTGGTTTCCTCCTTCCCAAGAGAAGTACTCCCCGTACCTACTGAATTTACTAGTTTCCCAGAGCACAGTGTTTTACATTGTACTCCTATCCTGGCTAGAATCTTTCAAATTTATCAAGTGCTTTCTCTCCCTAAGAGCTCCGCCCTAATCCTGATCCGATTATCAGATAAATACAATTGCAACACTTCCTGTGACATTCTTCTGGCTTGCCAACTCACAGCCCATTCTTGGAAGTAGCTGCCGAGCTAGGGAAAGTGGGAGTGAGGAGCCATTGGGATTACAATAAATGAAATGAAATAGCTCATAAATCAAGGGTCTTTTGAAAGGGAAATCATAATGCTTTGCATCCCTTTCTATAGCAGCTTTCTTCCTCTCTCCGGAGGCCTCCTTCTTAAAAAAAAAAAAAAAAAAAAAAAAAAAGAAGAAGAAGAAAGAAGAAAAAGAAGATATCTTTTTCATGTCTCCTAAATTTCTCTAGTGTCTCCCCATCCCGCCCCTTCCAGAGAGCCATTACATATAAGAAACACTGTTTTTTAAAGGAAAAGAAAAAAAAAAAGGGGGGGGGGGGAAACCAGTGGACTCATCCATATATTGGAAAAAGTCCAAAAATGTACGTAATGGTTCCTTTTGGGTTGGCAAGGAAGTGAAAATCGAGGTGATGCCCAACATTTGGAGAATGGCTGGAAAACTTGTGCAATATCATTGTAATGGGATATTATTATTGTGTTATAAGTAATGAAGGTTGGATTCAGAAAAATCTGGGAAGACATATGAACTGATGCAAAGTGAAGTGAGTTAAACCAGAACATTGTACATAGTAACATAGTAACATAGTATTGTAAAGATGATTAACTGTGAAAGGCTGGTGGTCTTCTGACTAGTAGACAAATATGACCAATACAATGATTCAAGACGATATTAGAGGATTCAGGTGAAAAATGTTATGGACTGACAGAGAGGTAATTATCTCAAGCCAGCTTGAAGCATATATATTTTTTTCACTTTATGTTTCTTGCTTTGTGTTGGTTTCCCCCCCCCTATAACATTGCTAATAGGGAAATGTGTTTTGTATGATTTCACATATATAACTGATATCAAATTGTTTGCTTTCTAAATTATGGGAAAGGTGCAGGAAGGAGAAAGCAAATTTGGAACTCAAAAAAAAATTAATTGGGCAATTAAATCTAAAAAGAAAATATTGACAATATTCCACACCCAGGAGCCTTCCACTTTTGCAAGGAAATAGAAAAGAGAAGTCTTCTTAAGTCTCTTCTTTGAAGCTAAGCTTTTCAGTCATTGCTGAATATTTTGTGGTTGTAATTTAAATTATTGTAGTCATTGTGTATATTTTCCTTCAAATCAATTAATAAACATTTATTAATTGCCTACTATGTAGCAGGAAGTGTCTCTGTTCATTTCAATTTGTGGCAGTTCATGTAAATCTTTCTATACTTCTCAGTATTTATCATATACATTGTTGTTTACAGCACAATGATATTTCATTATATTCATGTATCATAATTTGTTTAGCCCTGTTCCAATTGATGGTTATCTGTTATATTTCCATTTCTTTGCTAGCACAAAAAGTGCTGTTATAAATATTTTGCTGTATAGGTGGGAGTTGGAACTCAAGTTGGAAAACTCGGATTAACATAAGGGAGTCCGGTTTACTCAAGCCACAGTAGGCTTTAATGCTGTACCTTTGCATTTTGTTTAGTAAATGTAATCTATATTGAATCTGTAATTTTTTGGTTCATAAGAAGTTAGGGAAAAGAGATTAGGATCCAGTGGGAATGGAGATAAACCCATAAGTTTAAATCATGCTCAAGACTAGAACTCAGGAGGAAACTAAAAAGAAAGGCTGAAAAATGCAGGAACCAGGCAGATACTGTCTGCACATGTACAGAGGAAAGATAAAGATAGTCAGGTTTTAAAGCTTTGTGTTTGCACAGTTTTTCAGGTGATAGCTCAGGGCTGAGGGTACCACCACCTGGTGATATATATACATATCTACTATAGCCAAAATAGCTAGTCAAGTATTCTCCCTTACTGTCAATATAAGCAAAGACTCCTATGGATAGGACACAATCTTCTTTCTGTAAAGAGAAGGGAGACAGATGTTCTGAGCAACAATCCCTCCCCCAAAAGAGGGAACTAACTCCTAATACTAGGGCATTTATGAGAATTTACCCTTCAAGGAGGATAAGAGAAGGGACTATTTCTCTGGAGATTCCCAACTATGAGAGAGGGAGGAGAGTTCTCAACTTGTAGCTCATGAATTTGTTTGTTTTTTAATTTTCCTAACCATAACAATTCCAATATCATTGGTTTCCTTTGTAATCATGTATGTTTTATTTTGTGAGTTTATAAACATTATTTTGAGGAGGGGTGCAAAGGCTTCACCAGAATGCCAAAAGGGTCCATAACACATGCAAAAGTTAAGAACCTATATATCATATGGAGACCCTCATTTATCAGAATATGAGAATGGCCTGTGATTACTGAAAGCAGGAGGCTGGGAAAAGATGATCTTTGGAAGGTCTGACAAATCTTTCCTCCATCAGAAAGTAAAAAAAGGCAAGCACCAAGAAGCAATATGTCATCAAAAGGGAAGGTCAACATTCTCTCATCTTCAGTATGATATACTTAAAAGTCCAGTGACCTCAGTGTCAAAGGATCTGGGTTTGAATCCCATTTGTTTTCCTGTTTACAAAATGCTGTGGTTGAATTAGATGATCTATAAGACCCTTTCTAGATTTAGGTCCTATGGTTTATTTAGTTATTGCATGGGTCAATGGAGGTTTGATTCAGTTAAGATAAGGCTGCAGAATGCTCCAAAAAAAGAGAGGGGGAAAGGGGGGGGGGGGACAGGGAAAGGGAAAGGGAAAGGGAGAGGGAGAGAATGAACAAAACAGACCTTCTAACCTCTCTCTTGTGTGCTTGATTTTTGGAAAGGAGGAGTGGAAAGAGAAGAGAGAGAGAGAGAGAGAGAGAGAGAGAGAGAGAGAGAGAGAGAGAGAGAGAGAGAGAGAGAGAGAGAGAGAGAGAAAGAGACAGAGAGACAGAGACAGAGAGACAGAGACAGAGACAGAGACAGAGACAGAGAGACAGAGACAGAGAGACAGAGAGAGACAGAGACAGAGAAAGAGAGACAGAGACAGAGAGAGACAGAGACAGAGAGACAGAGACAGAGAGAGACAGAGACAGAGACAGAGAGACAGAGAGAGAGACAGAGACAGAGAGAGAGAGACAGAGAGAGAGAGAGAGACAGAGAGAGACAGAGAGAGAGACAGACAGACAGACAGAGAGAGAGAAGGACAAGGAGAACAAAGCAGACCTTTCTAGCCTCTCTCTGTGTTTGGTTTTTGGAAAGGGAGGAAGGAGGAGAGAGAGACAGAAAGAAAAAGAGACAGACTTTCTAGCCTTTCCGGTACTGAGAACAACCAATAGATACTTCCTTCTTTCAGTCCAAGAAAGCAGAGTCCTTTATTTTGAAACTCCTATTTGCAAAAACCTTCCTTAGCTTAGCTGGAAAATCAGCCAGGGAGAAGATTTGGCAGCTCTTCAGATAAGGGGATTGAGCATTCCTCACCTGTACTTTCAAAATGCCTGCAGTCCTGTGAAGTCAAGAAGAGGCACAAACATATAAGGCACAAGCTATAAGAGGCACAACAGGCCTTGGGAACGGACCAGGAGGGCAAAGGGCGCCCACCTCCTTTTCCTATAAATAGTCCCCGCTTTGCAGCCTGGGCAGATCTCATTTTGCTTTTGCTTCTCCAACCCACTGACTCCCTCTCGGCCCTTCCCTCCTCTTCCAGAGTGGAGGTGTGAGGCAGGAGTGGGGGGAGGGGGGAAGAGACCCGGACAGAATTCAGTCTCGAGAGCTCTGGGCACGAGAGGGAGCGGTGGAAAGACATAGGTTTGCCTCATCTGCTTCCTGCCTCAGTAGTCTCCCAGCAGGAGAGTAGCGAGCAGTAGCTGTGTGCAGCGTTTCCTGTCCTTCCTGGATCGGGGACAGAATGAACTTGGCCCCTGGCCTCCAATCTGATATTTGTAGCCTTTTCCATCCCCTCTCGCCCGCATCCCTCCCCCCTCTCCTCAGCCACCGTCGCATCTGCTCCCTCCCGGCTTCACGGGCCCACGGGTTTGAACCTTTTCGAAAGCACACATTATCTGGGTCTTTTTACCCCGCCTTCACGTCTCTGCACCAGAGCCAGCAACCTGGCGCGGAGCTAGCTCTCTTCCTGGAGGATGCAGTCAATAAATGCCTGTTGAATTGGAGTCCAGTGAATAGGACTAGAGGGAGCATGGGAGGGAACAACCGTCTCCCAGTCAGAGCCCCCCCGAAGAAGCCATAGATGTAGGGATTTCAAGGCTGAAATCGCAGCGGCAGGTCCCACTCCTATCTTTTTCTCCAAATCCCCTCCCCCTCCATTGCCTCGGCTGGGGGCAAAGTCAGAACGCCGCCCACTGCCGCTGCGTACAAATGACATCGGCCGCCTTAAAACCTGTCGGTGCAGGTCTTCGGGTTGGGAAGGGACAGCAAGCAGGGGAGGTGCTTGGCCCTAATGTCAATGGAGGGGGCGGGGCTGGAACCTCTAGGTCAAGGCTAGGGGCGGGGCCGGCCCCTGTGGTCCACTGTGTGGGAGCCCAGGGAGGGCTGTAGCCTAGCAGCGCCCCGCCCACGGCCCTCCCTCTCGGGTCCCCAGCAGAGCCGGCCCCCCAGCATGGCCCTGCTGGGGCTGCCCCGGCCACGTCGTTGTACCCGCTCGCCTGCTGCGGGCTCGTCTTTGTCGTTCTCCTCCTGCTCTTGTTAACCCGGACCCCGCTGCGGCCCGAGCCCGCTGGAGCATCCCCGGGCTGATCATGGCCCGCAGCGAGAGGCTGCTTTTTCGGATCGGGTGAGTGCGCTGCGTGAACGCGGGGGAGGGCTGGGCAGGGGGGCTGGGATCGGAGAAGGGAGACTGGGCCTGGCGAGGGACGGGTACGGGGGATGAGGCGGCTGGGGGAGGGGGGCGGGGGCGAGACAGACTGCGGGAACGGGAGGGGGGATGGCGGAGATGGGGGGGCAGAAACTAGAGGATGCAGGAGAGGGAGATCAGAGACGGGGGAGCTGGAGGGCAGAGACTGGGGCATCCGGATAGGAGAGGGGATGGCAGAGATGGGGGGGGGCAGAAACTAGAGGATGCAGGACGGGGGATGGCAGCGTTTGCGGGGCAGAGACTGAAGGATGCAGGACGGGGGATGGCAGAGATTGGGGGACAGAGACTGGGGGATCCAGGAGAGGGGAAATCAGACCAGGGGATTTGGAGGGCAGAGACTGGGGGATCCAGAAGAAGGGATGGCAGAGATGAGGGGCAGAAACTAGAGGATGCAGGACGGGAGATGGCAGAGATTGGGGGGACAGAGACTGGGGCATCCGGTTAGGAGAGGGGATGGCAGAGATTGGGGGCAGAGACTGAAGGATGCAGGATGGGGGATGGCAGAGATGAGGGGCAGAGACTGAGGGATACAAGAGAGGGAGATCAGAGATGGGGGAGCTGGAGGGCAGAGACTGGGGCATCGGGTTAGGAGAGGGGATGGCAGAGATTGGGGGGCAGAGACTGAAGGATGCAGGATGGGGGATGGCAGAGATTGGGGGGCAGAGACTGGGGGATACAAGAGAGGGGAAATCAGACTGGAGGAGCTGGAGGGCAGAGACTGGGGGATCCAGGAGAGGAGATGGCAGAAATGGGGATCAAAGGCAGAGGATGTAGGGAAGGAATTGGCAGAGAGAGGGGAGCAGAGCAGAGAGGAGGGAGATAGGTGGAAATGGGGGGATAGAAAGAAAGTAATCAAAGTAAGATAAGGGAGGTGAGAGTAAGGAGGTTGGGGAGAAAGTGGGGGGTAGATAGGAGTGAAGTAGCTGGGGCAAAACAGAGACTGAAGAAGCCTGGGAAGGGGGGGGGTGATACAGATATTGGGGGCAGGGAGGACAGTAACTGTAGAAGAAGGAGGAGGGGCACTGGCTTGAGGGGAGGAGGTGCTAGAAGAGAGGTGATGAGCTTGTGGGTTAGGGAGAGGAAAGAATTGCTAGGCTCCAGACAGTGGTAAGGCAGTGAGGCCTGAGTTGTACTAAGAAGAAGCTTGGAAACCTGCTCTTTTCTCCCATCATTGAGGGAGAAGAGGCTGCATCCCAGACCCTGGCTTTGTCTCTCACTTAAACAGCCTAAATAACATAACCCTTTTTTTCTGATTCTGGCCTGTGGTCACTGAGAGAGACCAAAAAGTTAAAGATTGTGGGATCTGGTCCAAATGACCCCCAAATTTCACTGAGCAGACCCCTCATTTCTTGTTTTATTGCAAAGTTCCCAAACACTTTAGGTCAGCCCTTGACTGAAAACTCTTTCTTTCTTCTGGTGATACAGAGAGGGATCTCTTGACCAGATCCAATCCCCTCCTCTTCTCCCACGCAGGAGAAAGGCAGAGATGGAAGAACAGGGAACTAGCAGATATTTAGTCATTGCTCTTCCAAGCAATGAAGGTCTTTCTCTTTCTGCAATGGGGGTAGGGTGGAGTAAGGAGAGAAAGAACATTAAATACATCAACGGCACAAAACAAAGGAGAAACCATGGATCTCAGCTTTTGGGCAGAAGCCTTGATGTTCTAATCAGAATTATGGGGGCTGGGAATAAGCTGAGAAGGCATGTTTGCAATCTCTCACAGAGCTCTGCTTGATATCTCAGGACATCTGATGCAGCTCCTAGATGCCTCTTCATGATAGCTGTCCAGTTAGAACTCCATAGAACACATTTATACAGACATTTTATTTGGACCTTGTAGCAACCTTGTGAGGTAGCTGCTATTGGAACCCCAATCTTCAGATGACAAAACAGACTAAGTGACATTACCAATATCTGAGTCAGAATTTGAAACCAGTACTCCAGAAGCAGGACTCTTATTCTAGCACCCTTTACTATCCCACACATTTGACTTGAAGTACAGTATCTGCAACTCAATCAATTGCTATTCTGATAAGGGACAAAATATGTGAAAATTCAGAAAAAAAAAAAAGGGGGGGGTGGTAAAATATAGTTTTTGTGATTCTTTTCCAGGTTTTCCTCCATATTATTCACATATCTAAATATACTATATGTGATAATTTTATGAGTATACAGAGGTTTTGTGTATCAAAATAACAAACTTTCGTGCTATAAAGAACATTTGAAAAATACATATATGAGGTGTGTGTGTGTTGTGTGTATGTGTGTGTATGTGTGTGTGTGCTTTCCTTCCCTTCCCCTCCCCTTTTTGCCCTGATTTCCATTTAAAAACAAAACACCTTCTCCTTGTTTCATCAGCATTTCACATCTCTACTTGGATGGATCAGGATGGCTTCCTTCTAACTCCCAACATTCATGAATTAGACAGTATGCAGATGATTTGAGGGACTTGAAATGAGACTTGTGATGGCAGAATTTTTATCCTCTCCAAAATCAGAATTCTGAGGGCTTGGGCATTCTAAAACTACTTGGTGTTTTAGTGGATTCCCAATTCAGTGGATTTTCCTCATTGTAAATATTAAAATCGTCTTGGTCCTCATATTGCCCAATGCTCAGAGCCAAACAGGGTGTCTGGCTTATAAACTCCCAGGCAGAGGTCTTCTGCAATCAGGGCTGGAACCATGGGTGGAGTTGGAAACATGGGAGGAGCGGCTGGTCTTGAGGGGTGGTGGTGACAGGAAACATCAAGGAAATAGGCAGGTGCTGGTGCTGTGGAGAGAGGCCCACTTAGGCAGGAAGGATGCAGGGGAGAACACAAAGGGATCCCAGAGGCTGAGATTTCAGCAGGAAAAGCACAGGAGATGGGGGGGGGGGGGGGTAGGGCAGGCTGGAAACCTGGATCTGGTATTGGGGAAACTGAGTGACCGAAGAAGGGAAGCTCAGACTTAGGGAAAAGACAGTCTTTGAAGAAGGGGGAATA
Organism: Sminthopsis crassicaudata; assembly: GCF_048593235.1. Taxonomy (NCBI): domain Eukaryota; kingdom Metazoa; phylum Chordata; class Mammalia; order Dasyuromorphia; family Dasyuridae; genus Sminthopsis; species Sminthopsis crassicaudata. The sequence continues at coordinate 63,825,048 of NC_133619.1, read as the reverse complement.
GGGAAAGGAAGGAACGAGGAGATGGTATAGGGGAGCAGTGTTTGCTTGCCTAGGGAGTGCCTTATCTAATCTCTTCTTTCCTGATCTGACTTATTGCTAGTACCTTCTCCTTGAAATGATCTCCAATTTATCTTGTTTGTGAATAGTTGTCGCTCCCCCCATTATACTGTAAGTATCTCAAGTTTCTTAGTATCCCTCTGCACTTAGCACAGTATGTGCACACAGTAAGTGATTAATAAGTGCTTGTTGGCTTATGTACTTGCTAAATTTCTGCCAAGGAGGGCCCCTGCTCCCCTCCTGTCCTGTGCCATACCTACCTTCTTTGGTGCCTCTGCTATTATTCATTAATTATTCTAGTTGCCTCTTTAAGGAATGGAAGGTGAAGATGGGGAGAGGCAGGGAGAAATACAAAGATAGATAACATTCTCTCAACAAATTTATAATCTATTTTGGGAAATAGAGCCATACACAAGTAAAGAGAACAGAAAGGAAAAAATTTGTTAAGCACCTGTGTGCACACTCTGTGCTGTGTTGTTCGTTCCCATGATATCTGGGAGATAGTGCCATGACATGCCAGTGAATTAGATTCAAACGAGGGACAGCTGTACAAAGTCACCTGCCTCATTCTCTCTTTCAGACCCATCTGGGTCCAATGACCAGATACGGATCAGGACAACTGGAGATGGCCCTGGATGCACTGGGAGATCTTGACATTTAAAAATACGTTTTTTATTAATTTTTTTCTGATTACATAAGAATATTAACTTTTAAAATACACATTTCTTTATGAATCATGTTGGTAGAGAAAAATCAGAACAAAATGGAAAAAGCCTGGGGGAGAAAATAGTCATATCCTGTGTTGATTTGCATTCAATCTCCATAGCTCTCTTTATGGATGCAGATGGTGTTTTCTATCCAAAATTTACTGGGATTTCCTTGGATCACTGAACTTCTAAGAAGAACCATGTCTTTCCTAGTTAATCATTGCACAATCTTGCTGTTAGTGTGTATGATGTGTTCCTGGTTCTGCTTATTTTGCTTAGCATCAATTCATGTAAATCTTTCTAAAATCATAATTTTTTATACAACAATAATATTCCATTTCCTTCATATACCACAGCTTGTTCAGCCATTCCCCAGTTGATGGGCATCTACTCATTTTCCAGTTCTTAGCTACCATGAAAAGAGCTGCTGCAAACATTCTTGCACATGTGGGTCCTTTTCTCTCCTTTATGATTTCCTTGGGATACAGACATAGGCACTGCTGGGTCAAATAATATGCACAATTGTATAGCCCTTTGGGCAGAGTTCCAGATTGCTCTCCAGAATGGTTGGAACATTTCACAACTCCAGACCTTGAAGGCCTTTTTAAGCTAAGGCCTTTAATAGGTCTCAGTTTGACTGAGGCAATGCCCAATCAGTGATTAAGGCTAAGTAGCAATTAGGCAAAGAATGACCTCTTTCACTTAGTAAAAAAACATATTTATATGTGTGTGTATGTAAAATCTCATTTGATACATGAATTTATAGTATATGCTGAATGCCATCCTCACAGGGAGGGAGTAACAAGTGTCTCTCCTATAGGTCCTGCTACAAGACTCAGTTTCTCCTTTCTTCTTTCTTTGTGGAAGGTAAAGGAAAAAGTATATCCTCTAGAAATATAGCTCAAAAAAGCTTCTCCTTCTGTAGAGAGACAGCTAAGTTTCTCAGACTCAGAACCAGTTGGATTGGCAGTGTTATAATTATTTCACAGTATTATTATCTCTCTTTTACCATTATCTCTGTTTATTTCTCGGCCTCTTTATTAGCTGATAAGCTCCAGTCCCAGGCTTTGCCTTCAGCTAAATTTTCTATCTTCCCCAATGCCTAACATTATTCTGTAAGTAGTAAGCTTTTAATGAATACACAAGAAATCAATATGATGGAATGCAAAGAACAGTGGAGTTGGATTATGATCGGATTTTTAATCTTGATTGATTATTGCCTGGTGACCTTCACTTTTTCATGTCTCAGGTTTTTTTTTTATTTAAAAACTAAATTGGACTACATAATCTCTAAAGTCCTTCTGCCTCTAAATCATATGACAAAGTTTGTGAAATTCAGTTGAGTTCAGGCCTTCCAGCAAGCTGAGAATTTGGGTAGCTATCCACTTCCAAGAACTAGATTCTGTATCAACAGAATCAAACAGGGTTTATTATTTATCCAAAAGGAGAAACTCTTGAGTTGTTTTTCATTTTATGAATTTGCCTTCTTGCTACACTCTGACTTCTTTTGTGTCTTGTTTCTTCAGACAAAGAGACCACTGACTATCATATGTCTTGCAAAAGGCAACTCACTATCTGGATTTGATAAGAGCAACTGACTTGATTTCAACTAGAAAGTGAAGTGTGTGTGGGGTGAATGTTGAAAACTATCTTTGCATGAGTAAAGCGGGGGAGGATGGAAAGAATTGGAGTGAGTTGCCAATAACCCAGCATCCTATGCTTTTTAAACAAACAAAAAAAAATGTATTAACAACTTTTTTTGAACTTCACATTCCTTTCTGAATATATCACTTCCATTTATAGCAAACTATTCAATATAACAAAGAATTGTTGTTTGTCCTTCATTCTTGAAGAAGACCATAACATTAGGAAGATGATGTTATGATTTGCAAGTGAACTGTATTTAAATGGTTCTCCTCCAGAACCATCTGGATCCAATGGCCAGATATAGATCAGGATAACTGGAAATGGTCCTGGATGTAGTGGGAGACGGTGGCCTTTTTAAGCTAAGGTAATACCCGTTCAATGTTATGGCCTCTTTTACCTAGTCAAAAAAATAAATCAACATGGGAGGAGAAAACCCTTAGGGTTTCTGGCTAAACAGAAGTAATTGCTATTTACACTCACTCTGTCAAAGTGAGACTTGGGCTGGGCCCTATTGTTGGCCAGTCAGTAAGAGCCAAAGTGATTTGGGTTTAAGGCACAGTCCATAAAAAAGAAATCTAGCCTATTAAACCCCAAGATATCTTGCTAGGTTTCAGTCATCAAATGTTATATTACTCTGAACAGAGCATCCCCATCCTCTGGGTATGATTCTGGACAGAGGAAGAAGGAAAGAGGGAAGGGAGAGAAAGGGAAAAGGAGGGAAGGAAGGAAGGAAGGAAAGAAGGGAGGGTGGGATGGAAGGGGGTGCTGCTCTGTACAGTTTGAAATGGCCAATTGGGTCCCCAGTGGGGCAGCTACTACTGCTCACAGGTTATTTGTCCTCTAATCTCAACGAGAACAAAGAATAAATATAACAATAACAATATAACAATAAAATAAGAATAACAAAATTAGTGTAATAAAGTAACAAAGAAAAAAAAGGTAGTTCAAGAAAAACCATTAGCATATCAGACAGTTATGTTGTATGCCATATCCATAAGTCCCCCTGCCTTTATAAATAGGGAGAGATCATGCTATGTTTTCTTTTATGTATGGAGTCTCCCATGTATCTAGTGCTAAGGTGCCACAAAATGACATACCTCCAGTGGCATAGTGTAAAGGTTATGGGTTCTTCCTGTGGGTTTTGTTTGTTTTTTCCTGAGACAATTGGGATTAAGTGACCTGCCCAGGGTCACACAGCTAGGAAGTGTTAAGTGTCTGAGAACAGATTTGAACTCAGGTCCTCCTGACTTCAGGGCTGGTGCTCTATCCACTGTACCACCTAGTACCCCTTTCCTCTGGTTTAAAGATTCTTAACCTTCCTTGTGTCATGGACCCCTTTGGCAGTAAAGTTGTTGGACTCCTTTCTTAGATTAATATTTTCAGATGCATAAAATAATAGACAAAGTATTACAAGGGAAATCAGTTTTATTGAAATATAATTATCTTTTTTTTTTTAAATTCATGGTCCTCAGGTTAAGAAACCCACACTAGTTCCTCTTTTGCAGCTTTTTGAACCTCAAGTTTTCTCACCGTAATTTGAAGATAGGTACTTGTCAGCATACTATTTTGCAAAGCATTATATAAATTTTAGGTATTATTATTATTATAATTAGGAACAAGGACTGAGATCATGATTTTTTTTCTTATATCTCCTATAGACCTGGTCCAATGTTAGGCTTATAGTCTGTTTTTAATAATAGTGAATTGTTTTGAACTGATTAGGGTCAAGCCTGAAGAGAGAGAGAAGAACCAAAGCCAGATGGTTTTGTTGAGTGATTGGAAGGGCTGATCTTTTCTATAAGCAGGGATGAAGATAACTAAAAAATAGCCTTTTGTAGAATTTATTGATTGTAAGGAATCTGGGTCTTTTCTGTTAAGACTGGATCTTTCTATCTCTCTAGATTTTATCTCTTTTTGTATCTTTCTTTTTCATTCTCTTCCCACCCATCTCTCCATATCCTCTATAACCATCTCTCTCCTGAGGATGTTGTTTAGTCATTTTAGTTGCATTTGACAATTTATGACCCTATTTGGAGCTTTATTGGCTGGTTTACCATTTCCTTCTCTGTCTCATTTTACAGGTGAGAAAATGAGACAAATAGGGTGAAGTGACTTGTCTAAGTCATACAGCTAGTAAGTATCTGAGGCCAGATTAGAGTTCTGGTCTTCCTGACTTCAGGTCCAGTGATCTGTCCACTGTACACCTCATTCTTTGTACCCATACTTTCTGAAGAACTATGTCCTCTGCATTCTTATTTTTTGCCCTTTTCTTGGGTATAATCAAGTTCTGGAATTCTTCTTCCATCCTTTCTCCCCTAAAGGCACATGAGACTCCAGGTAATTTCATTTCCTGAGTTCTCTAATTTTCTCATTATGGAATCACATAATGACAGAGTTGGTAGGAATTCATGTATATATAATATATATGTATATGTCATGTGTATATATATTTTTATATCATGTAGTGTAATCCATGCCCAAAGAAAGTCTGCTTTACAATATATCTGACAAGTGGCCACATAATTTTCACTACTACTGTGGTAGCCCATTTCACTTGTGAACAACTATAATATTTAGAAAGATTTTAGAGGGTCCTTCCTTGAGATTTGTGTATACACTTTCTTCTGGGAGGAATATCAACCTGTCTTTGGAGCAAAGATAAGTCTTGATTGAAGCAGAAAAGCAAACATCACTATTCTAAACCAGGCCTAAATGAAGCCAGCCTATTGATTCAGGCTCAAGGGTTAAAATACCATGAAGCACTTGTGGGGAGAAAAACTCCAATTAAATACCATTTTACTAAATTAGAAATTAAAAGAAACCAGAAAGATACAAGGTTAAAATAAAATACTGCCCAGTTCCTCCTGCAGAATCTGCATAGCAACACCCAGAAAAGCATTCTCCTGAAAGGAAGAAAGAGTAAAATGAATTTTCCATCCTTAGTTTCCCCTAGTCTGTCTTTTTATACCTCAGGCTGCAAGGAAGAAAATAGCCACCCTGCCCCCTTAAAAGGCCAGCTTGTACTTTGTAAAACAGGTGATACTTATACCACAATTGGTACTTTATGCAAATCACCACTAAAGTTTCCCTGCTTTCATTCTGTGCTGGTCATTTTGTCATTCTTGCTGGTAGCTCCCCTTGACAAATGTTTTAACTGTTCTTCAACTTCATAGTTGTCATTCTTCTTTTTTTTTTTTAGCCCCTTTTCACCATGACAAGAACACAATACCTCATATTACAACTTTCATTCTCATGTCTTACCAGCTCTTACCAAGAGGATTAGGCTTTTTTTTTTTTTCTTTTAAAAGAATTCAGGACTAAGACATTGGTTCAATAAATGGGACTTGTCACTAGGATTCAGGATAGTTCTCTTTCCTTCATCCTTTTAGAACCCCTCCCTTCTGTCCTTCAGTCCTGGAAAAGATTTCTGTATTTGGTATTCTAGCTAAAACAGAAAAAAAAAAAAAAAACAACATACAACTAACCCTCCAAAATCCATTTGTTTTTAAAGCTGACATGATGAGTATGATAGCTAGTTAGAAGTGAAGGAATAAGGAAGCAATGCAGACCAGAGTTGATCTGAGGTCCCACTGACCACTGGGACTTCCCTAGCCTGAGCTTGGAGTTGATAGAGAGAGGGGAATGAAAAGGAAAAAAAAAAGAATTGGGAGAGAGACAGAGGAGGAGAGAGAGACAGTCAGAAGAGGAGAGAGGAGAAGGAGGAGAGAGAGAAAGAGAAAGAGAAATGGAGGGAGAGGGAAGGAGAGAGAAAGGGAGAGAGAAGGGGGGGAGAAAGATAGAGGCAGAGAGAAGAGAGAGGGAGGGAGGGGGAAAGAAGGGATGGATTTGAAGGAAGGAGAGGGAGAGACGGGGAGAGAGAGAAAGAGAGAGACTATCTCTTCCTTCCCTTCCTGCATCTCCAAAAGAAGGAGTAAGCTAGCCCTAAATCTGGCCCAATGGATGAAGGTACTTGGGATCATTAGAGCTTGCCTTTGCTACTGGATGGGCACCTCTATTGAGAAAGAGGAAGGAGGAAGGCTCACTTAACTGTTTATGCTGCTGTTTGACTTAAGGTCTAGGAAAAGTGATAGAGGAATATTTGTGTCTCTCTCCCTCTGCGTCTGTGAGTCTGTTTTCTGAGTTCAACCGAACTTGTGTACTTCGGAGTTTAATAATAGCAGGGGCAGCATCGACAAGCAGACATTTTGCATTCTGTGCTCTTTGTTGCATAGAATAGTCATGGTTGACTTCCCATCCCTGTGTCTGGCTGGCTGTTGTGGTGGAAGGAGGCGGGGAGAGGGTAATTATTTCAGGGCAACTGGTAGGTTTTCTCATCTTCGTTGCTGTTTCCTAGCAGAGAGTTTTCTCTTACTGTTGGCTCATGTTCTGGGAAACTTGATTGGGAAACTTATTTCTTCCCTTAAATGCATAAGATTGCCTTCAACCATTATAAAGCCTCAGGTCTCTCAGCTTTCTAGGGCCCATTTCTTTCTCTTGGAGAATGAAGAAATTGAGCTAGAAAGAAGGCAGAACCTCACCTTGGAGCAGAGAATTCAAGTTTTTTTCAACATTGGGCCTTGTAATCTGACATTTATGAGTGAGTTCATGTGTGTGTGTGTGTGTGTGTGTGTGTGTGTGTGTGTTTTTATTGAAGATAATGTTAAACTGAAAACAAGAATTCATTAGCTATTTAAAAATAGGAATTTCTTTTTAATAGAATCTCAGTTGGAAGGACCTCAAAGGTCAGCTAGGCCAGTTTGTACTTCACTAAGAACTCTCTCCACAGCAGCTGGACTGGCTAATCTATTTATTATGTGTCTTTTATGTTTAAAAACAAAATGAAAAACAATTCCTGACCTTAAGTAGCATATGTTCCTCCTTCATATTTAAGAAATGGAGAATGAAATTTAGGAAAAACAGCCAAACTGAGTTGTAAAGGGAATATAGAGCATGGTAAAGTGAAAGAAATGCTAAATTTAGAATCAGGGATCTATTCAAATCTAGACTGTGCCATTTAATTGACCTTGAATCAGTCATTTTCCTCTGGGCCTCAGTTTCCTCAGCTGTAAAAGGGGATTGGACTAAATGTCTTCTAGGTTTCTTTCAGTTCCAAGATTATATTCCTATGACTTGGAGAATAATCTGTATTTTTATGTGTCATTTCATCCCTCCCTTACCCAAATTAAATCCTATCTTATAAAAAATAACTGGTCAAAAATATCCTATACAGTGATTAAATCTCACTTTGTATACCATTGTCTACCCTAGTAGCCTTTTGCCTTTCTTCAGGAGATGGGAGATAGCCTATATTTCCTATGTGACTTTTTCCAATGTAAATATATTGATTATACTTCTTCCAACCCATTTAATTTGCTAAAACATAAGAAAGCATCACGAATGGATTACAGAAATGTGCTAAGTTGAATTGGAGTTGTCCTGTGGATTGGAGATTGGGAAACATAAATTTTAAGTGTAAAGCTCTTTTCAAGGTTATATACTTGTGGTATTTGAGACTGAAGATAAAATCCCCGCCTGACATCATATCTGTCAATAAATTTATTAAAATACACTGTGGAAACAATCTCTCATTTTGGATTTTCTATCCTTTTCCGTGTACTTCCAGTACCCCTTCTCCTCCTCAGTTGTCTTCCTCCCTGTCCACTTTTGCTGGATAATCACTGACCTTTTTCTTCCTTTTTATCCCAGATTCTTATATCTTCTTTCTAAGGGACACCCTATCTGCATTCCCCCAGAATTCCTTTATTCCCAGATTGCTGCCTCCCAAATCACAGAATCTCATATTTGGAAGAGATCTCTTGTAGTCATCCACCGAGGAAATCTACATCTAAACAAAAATCCTGTCAACAAATACATCTGATCAGTGGCCATCCAGCCTCTACAAGCAGAATTCCAGTGATGAGTAAACCCCATCCCAAAATAACCCACTTTGTTTTTGAATGGCTTTTGCATGCCTTTATCTACCTTAATATCTCTACTGACCTCCAATTGCTTGCTGGTTATTTTTCACCTGCACCTCTAGGCTTCTCAAATACAACACATCCAAAGTATGTTGCCTCCATATTTCCCCATTCCTTTTAGGTCATAACTTGGAGTCATTCTTTACTCTGTCCCTCTCCTCCCAAGTCAAATCCATAGCAGGTCTCCCTCCAGAAAATCTGGTCCCTTTCTCTCCAGTCACACACCATACACACCATCTCAGACCCTAGTCACTTCTTTCCTGAAACTACTGCCAAAGCTGCCATATTGTCCTGGTCTCCAAGCTTCTACTGCTTCCTTCATCTTCCGTGTATCTACCAAGATGGAGTCTCATTCCTCTTATTTAAAAGTCTTCAGTGGCTCTCTATTAAATCCAGGATGAAATAGAAACTACTCAGTTGGCCATTACAGCCTTCTACAATTTCATTGCAATGTAACTTTCCAATCGCATCTCACATAACTCTCCTTCAGGTATTTTGTGTCCCAGCTAAAATGAGCTACTAATTATTTCACACATTCCATTTTCTATTACCTTTCCCCAGATTATTTGTCCAAACTGGTTCCTTATGCCTGGAAAGCTCCTTCCTCAGTATTTCAGAATCCTTATCTTCTTTACAGGCTCAACTGGGTTTAACCTCCTCTCAAGCCTTCCCTGGTTAGTGTGGATCTCTGCCTCCATCTCTGTCCTCAAATTACCTTGTATTTATTTATCTGAGTTACATCTTCCCAGTAGAAAGAAAATTCCTTCCTGGCTCTTTTCAACAGTGAGGTGATTCAGGCCAATTCTAATAAACTTGTGTTGGAGAGAGCCATCTGCATCCAGAGAGAGGACTGTGGGGACTGAATGTGGATCAAAACATCATATTTTCACCTTTTTTGGTCGTTGTTTGCCTGCTTTTTGTTTTCTTTTTCATTTTTCACCTTTTTGTCAAATTTTTGTGCAGTATGATAAATATGGAAATATGTGTAGAAGAATTGCATATGTTCAACATATATTGGATTACTTGCTTTCTAGGGGAGGGGGTGGGGGAAGGAAGGAAAAAATGGGAACATAAGGTTTTGCAAGGGTGAATGTTGAAAAAACTGTGCATATATTTTCAAAAGAAAAAAGAAAAGAAAACTCTTTGAAGGCAGGGACTGTTTCTTTTGGTTTTTGTATACTCTGAACCTAATAGAGCATTTGGAAAAAAATCTTTGCTGTTCAGACCTTTGATCTTTTGCTAAAAATCTTAGCTGGGTCATACTTTTTTGTCTCCACTTAATATATGTGTGTGTGTGTGTGTGTGTGTGTGTGTGTGTGTGTGTGTAAATCTTAGCTGGGTCATATTTTTTTGTCTCCACTTAATATATATGTGTGTGTGTATGTATGTGTGTGTGTGTGTGTGTAAAATAAGATTAATTCATGAATTATATTTTAATTATAACAAATATAAAATAAAATGAAATTGTATAAAGTGAATAAATTTGACCTCAAGTTGGGTGCCTGATAGATGGTGCTCTTAATGAAGAAACTCCCTCTACCAACTTGTGTTGATCAAATTTCTGCAACTTAATAATGTCAAAGTTACCTGGGCCACTAAGATGTGCACCTTTTGCTAGAGTTGCCCAGCCAATTTATATCAAAGGTCACATTTAATTCCCTAACTTCTTGACTAGTGGCCAGCTATCTACTTCATGTCAGCAGACTTTCACCTCCCATGAATAAGTACTTAACAAGTACTTGTTGAAGGCCACAGAATGAACTTGAATTAGATTGTATTCAGTCAAGGCTCATCTCAAATCTGACTCTAGACTTACATCACTTAACATTTGCTCTTAGATTCAATTTTATTTGTTTTATGAAAGGGAGTGAGTATGCTTTCACAGAGGCAGATGAACTCAACCATTGTTCCAATCTTGGACAAATAGCCAAATATATTTCAGGTGGGGCCTTTCCAGTATCTTTCTGCTAAGAATACTTTCTATTGACTCTGGATATATCTTGTATATCCATAGTTTAAATTTGAATTTTTATTTTGAACAATCATATATTAAGCACCTACTATGTGCTAAGCATTTTACAAATATTATCTCAACTTAATCCTTACAATAAGCTTGGGAGATGGGAGCTATTATTATCTTCATTTATAGATGAGGTAACTGAGGCAAGTATCTCATTTAATCACAACTCTTGGAGGTAGGTGCTATTATTTTATCACAATATTATAGAGGAGGAAATTGAGGCAGACAGTTTAATGACTTGTTCAGTCACTCAGCTAGTAAGTGTCTGAGGCAAGATATGTATTCCAATTTCCCTTAATTCTGGGTCTAGAAGGGCTCTATCCACCACAATACCTAGCTGCCTCTAATTGCTTACATTTTGTCTCCTCCTACACACATACACACACACACACACACACACACACACACACTCACTGTGCTTAGAATGTGGATTGTGTTTTTGCCCTTCTCTATATCTTCAGCACTCAACTAAGTGACTGGCCTAAGTAAACATATAAATGACTGACTAGTTCCTAACTAATTAGAAAAAAAAAAGTCTTTCTTTTCCTAAAAATTTTATCTGACCCATATTTTTTTTCTCTTCACTGAGAAAAAAAAGACAAGTAAATAAATTTGGATTAATTTTGGATGCCTGAGTCCTCTGGAACTACATTTTAGTAAAAGATCCAGAAACCAAACTTCTGGGATCGCACTTGTCTGCCCTCCAGTTCAGGGACCAAGTAACAAAACACCAGATTATAAATTCCATCATTACATCTGATGCAATGTCACCCTGTGAATTATTCAATGTCCCTGGCATTAAGCTGCCTTCAGAAACAGAGAAACCTTTTTATTTTATGAGAGGGGAAAATGAGACCCCAGAGAAATGACCAGAGCTAAGATACAGGGATCTAGCTTCTCTCCTTCTTAAGGAGGAAACCTCAGGCATCTGGTGCCTGGTAGTTGGAAAGAGCAATCAAAGACCCATTGTAAAGAGCAGTAGTGTCTCAAAGCAATCTTAGAGGGGGGAGAGTTGGGAGCTCAAATTGCCTCATTCCAGCCCAGTTGCTCCCTGATGCTGACTGTCCTTATTCTAATCTCCTCAGCTTCCTCTTTCAGAAATATTCTTTGCTTTACTCTCCCTTACTCATCTCTCTACTTCCCCAATCCCACAAAAAAAGAGAACTGGACCATCCAGGAATCTTTGGTGTCTAGTTTCCCTTGATGTAGAGGTCAAGTTGTGATCTAAAGGGTTGGGGAAGTTTCCAGGGGAGAGAATTAAAAAAAAAAAAAAAAAAAGAATATACAATGACTGAGTCTGGAAAGCAAAGAAAAGGCCAGATGAGGTATGATTTATTGTATAGAGGTTAATTATTGTACTAGTATTGTAATGCATTGTATAGGGTTTGTTAAAATTCATTTCCATATAGGGAAGATAGGAAAAAAAAAAAAAAGGAATGAATAAGAAGGCAGGATTATATCATAGACTTAAAGGACCTGGAGTCAAATTCAAACTTTGCCACTTACTGCATGTGTGACCTTGAATAAATCAGCCTTGGGCTCCACTTTCCTTATCTATAGAGTAAATAGATTGAAACCTGTAAGGTTACTTGTAGCTCTAGAAGCATGATACTGAGAAATGACAAGAGGAAGTAAGAAGGTTAGGAATACAAAAGAATTTTTAAAAGTTAAATATTTTTCAATTATTATTTACTTTTTCCTCTACTCCTGAAAGAAAGAGAAAGGAAGGAAGGAAGGAGGGAAAGAAAGAAGAAAAGGAGAAAGGAAAGAAGATAGAGAAATAAGAGAGAGAAAAGAAAGAAAGAGAGAGAAAGGAAGGAAGGGAGGAAGGAAGGAAGGAAGAAAAAAAGAAAGAGAAAGAAAGAAATGAGGGAGGGAGGAAGGAAGGAAGAAAAGAAGGAAGGAAGGAACCCTGGCAACAAATAAGCATAGTTAAGCAAAATAAATTCTCATATCATCCATGTCCAAAAATGTGCCTTGCTTTGAGTCCATCACCTTTTATAGAGAAGAGGTGGGTAGTATGCTTCTCTATTAGTGGTCTAGTATCATGATTACTCAGTGAATTGATTCCCATTCTTAAATCCTTCAAAGCTATTCATTTTTAAAAAGATTTTTATTTTCAAAAACATATGCATAGATAATTTTCAACATTCAACATTCACCCTTGCAAAACCTTGTGTTACATATTTTTTTCTCCCTCTCTTCCCCCCCTTCCTCCCCTAGACAGCAAGTAATCCAATATATGTTAAACATGTGCAGTTCTTCTATACATATTTACATAATTATGCTGCACCAGAAAAATCAGATTTAAAAAAATGAGAAAGAAAACAAAATGCAAGCAAACTACCACAAAAAAAATTGAAAATTCTATTTTGGGATCAGTTCCCACGTCCTCTCTCTGGGTGCAGATGGCTCTCTCCATTACAAGACCATTGGAATTGACCTGAGTTACCTCACTTAGTCATTTAATAAGTGATTGTTTACCACCAGTTATATATAAGGGGCTGTGTCAATTATGGTGGGGAAAAGAGTAAGACTCAGTCCCTTCCCTCAAGGATTTTTAATTTGTGACAGTAACGAATGACCCAAATTTGAAAATGAAAGAGAGAACTTTAGAATGCCAAAGTTGGAGAGGACCTTTGAGATGCTCCAGCTCACCGAAGACTTCATACATGTATTTGCAGAAGTACAAATTAAAGGACTTCTCCAAGGAGGTCAAGGAAAGAGGGAACAATGTTCAGAAATATTGAAAGTAGCATTTTTTATTATGCTAAAAAGCTTGAAATAACGTGAGTGCCTATCAGTTGAGGAATGTCAAAAACAAACCATGTCATAGAAATATATGAATATTATTATTCAGTAGGAAATGATGAAAAGAATAGATTTAGAAGAAAATAAACCTGAAAAGATTATGTAACAGGCCAGGCCTGACTGGGCTGGTAGTTCAGGTCTGAGATTAGAACAAAATAAGGAAACCTTCTTAGTTATAGTAGGGAAGAACATTTAGAACAAGGGAAGAATGCTCTTTGAGAATACAATGTTGATTCATGTAATGTTCTTCTCTAAAATGCTATCTTCTCTGGGAGAGGTTTCTTGGGAAGCTTCTGGAGGCAACCTTCGTTTCAGTTCAGTAATCTCCCCAAATGCAGCCAGGTATTAAAAGTCCAAATCCTTTATTGTCTCCTTCCAAGTCTTGTCTCTTTTCCTGGGGCCCAGTGAGCTTTAATAAAGGCTTATCTCTCTCCTTGCTTCCAAGAGCTCCTGCCGCTAGTCATTTGCCTCTGCCAGCTTTTTATATCACTAGGAAACCATTATTTGTTGTAGGATTAAATCAGTGCTAAACTAGATTTAACCATTGTCTCCTCAATTCCACTTAGTACCTTGTTTCAAGTTCTGGCCCATAATATTCCTTGTAGGATTAAATCAATCATACTGAACCATGCTAAATTAGATAAATATTGTCTCTATCAATTCCACTGTCTTAGTATCTTGTAAGAATCCTAACAGATTCAGTCAAATATAGCTTCCTGGTATTAGTCATGCTGCTGGGTTGATGATCTGAAATCTCAGAAAGGAGCTTCTGATTTTTTTTGATGGCTTTTCTACTCAGGTGACAAGGAACCTACATTAATGGTTCTCATCTTTAGCCAGTCAGGGGTTGGAGAAAAAGCAAATAGTGATCATTTTGGCAAATTTATGAAGAAGAAAGAGGGGAAGAGATGAAGAAAAAGGAAGAGGAGGAGAAGATGAAGAAAAAAAGAAGGAAGAAGTGGAGATGAAGAAGGACAAAGAGAAGAAGAAAAACAAGACAAAGAAGATGTAGTACAAAAAGGAGGAAAAGGAGGAAGAAGAGGAGGGGAAGAAGGGAACAAATCAAAGAACTGAGTTATATTCAATAATATAGCATATTAGAATTGTATTAGATATTAAAACTATATTAAATTCAATATATATTTTAAAATATATAATAGAACTTTATAGTTTCATGTACAATCCTATTCTGTTCTTTTGAGCATGAAAATTTTCAAGTTTGTTGATGTTTTTCAAGTTTATTAAAATAAAAAATGAAAAAAAAAATTTTAATGCCAGACCACATGAAGGCCTGAATTTAGTATGGGAAAGGCTAAGAAGGTAGAGTTAGAAAGAAATGTGGTGGGAAAAAGAGGCTTTAGAACATTCATGCAGGACAAAATAAGAGTAGCTGCCTGAAACAAAGAGTTAGTATTAGGAAGCAGTGAGGAAGACAAAAGTAGTTTATTTTTCCTGATTCTTCAGGTACAACCTGTATGCACGTACCTGGCTGGGTTATCTCTTATACCGAAAACAGCTTCAGAGGGCACGTCATCGCTTTCCGGATGGTCATTCAACTGTCCAGCCCCGAGTCTTTAATGGTAAGCCAGATTCAATCTTCAGATTGATCCTGATGTCTTCCTCTTCACTCCTATCCCTGCCACCCCTCTGTATGCAGATGCTATTCCATTTGATGAAGTTGTCTATGTGCAAGACAAAAATGAAGTCCTCCTTGCCTTCCATCCTACACTCTCTCCAAAGATCCCCTCCAATGGGGAGGGGAAAATTTCCATCTTTCCATACTTTTTCTTAGTGCTCCTCCTTCTCCTGAGTCTCAGCACTGTTTTTTTGCCCCTCCAGGAGTGAAGGTGCTGCCCATTCCAGTCCTTCTTGACAACTATAGCTACCTCATCATTGACACACAGTCCAAGCTAGCTGTAGCTGTGGACCCTTCGGATCCAAGGGCTGTACAGGTGAGAAGGTGTTTGGTTCCCTATTGAATTTGCCCAGTATTTTACTTTACCTGACTACTCACACTCACACTCACATATTAAGGGATTGAGGATAGGGAATAGGAGCATCTGGATTCTCCCCAGATGCCTTGGATGCTAGGTCCTAACCCTCCCCAAAGATGGAAGGCCCTTCACCCTTTTCCTAATGCCTACCCTGCCCTTCCCTCATTGCTCACACCTACCACGTGTTCTTTTCTACCTAAGGTAAGGGATCTTTAAGAACATTCTCTGTTATTATCTCTTGGTGGTCTAAGGCTCCTTTCCAACTGTTGATGGGTATTATAAAGTAGCTGCAGTTAGAGACAGGACAAGTAAAGCAGATGAGACAATGGGAGGGATGGGATTGGCACATAATTATTCCAAGAACTCTTCTCTCCCTTACTACAACATACACATAATGCTGAGGTGTTGAATGTCTCCTGTTTTCTGCCTCTATTTAGCTTTCTCCCTTTGATTCTTCTTATGTTTTCTCTGACTCACTTCCCTATCTCTCTGCTTCTCTCCCTCAGGCCTGTATTGAAAAGGAAGGAGTCTCCTTGGTTGCCATTCTCTGTACACACAAACACTGGTAAGGGCACTGACCCAGAAAGTCCATGTCCAAAGGTTGAGGAGGGAGTGCTGAATGCCTCCCTTTCAGTCCTTCCCTCTTCCCGTCCCTAACCAAGCTTTGTGCTCAATCAGTAGGCTCCAGAGTGCAAGGTTAATGGTGAATCACCCACATAAAATTGACCAGGAAAAGCTGGGGTGGGAAAGGCTTGGGATGACTGGTCTTTGCTTTAGGTCATGCTTCAAATGGCACAGGATAATAATAATAATAATGCACGGTTTTCAGATTTGCAAAACACAATACTAAATATTTTATTTGATCCTTATAATAACAAAGTTGGTACTTTTATTATCTCCACTTTATAGATAAAGAAAATGGAACCAAATAAGGTTGTGATTTACCTAAGTTGATACAGCTAATTGTCCAAGGCAAACATTTGAGTTAAAATCTTCCTAACTTTAATTCAAGCTCTCTTTTTCCTGCATCACCTAACTGCCTCACCTAGCTAGAAAAGGGAGAGGGAGGCCACAGGCATAGGGAATGAGAAAGGAGTCTATAGGATGAGATGGGCATGTCTGCCCCACCTGAGACAATGCAACCCCCCCCCCTTAGACTTTTATTTATTGTTCATTTCTCTAGCTTTAGTTCCTGAATCAGAACCTTTTGCCAGGGCCAGGCTACATCCCCTATTGCACTTTGGGGGTTGGTAATTGGGTCTTTATGGCCTCTATCTGCATCCTCTGTGTTCCGGTTCTAATCTTCACCTTCTGGGCTTAAGATTCCTTGAATCTTTGAGATTCAGCGTGCTGGATCTTCAGGGCACTTTCTGGCATTTCTGGGCAGAGGAGTAGGGACCTTTTAGTCCCTGGACCTGGTTGGTATATCCAGAGAGTCCTGTGGTGTATTTGTGTAGTATTCCAATAGTTTTTTTTCTGAGTGTAAAACAGTGTCTGCTATCAATAAATTCTAACCAGATAAATTCCCTGTGAAGAGGCAGCATGTGGATGGTGAATGGAGTACTCACTTTGTAGTCAGCAAAACCTGGGTTCGTATGGCCCAGAAGCATATTAACTCTGTTAATCTGGGCAAGTCACTTAAGTCCCAGGCAACTCTCAAATGCAGGACTTGCTCTTCCCCTTCCCCCGAACCATTCTTTTTATTTATTATTCTTTCCTCAATAGCACTTTATTAAATGCAGGACTTCTGAAGCTTTTCTCTGTATCATGGACCCCTTTAGACCCCTTCTCATGTTTAAATGCATAAAAAAACTACTAAGATTACAAAGGATAACAATTCATCTAGAAATATTGTTAGTAAAATATTGCAAACAAACTTATAGGTCCCAGGTTAAGAACTCATGGTTGAAAAGCTTTAAAAATACACAAAATTTGATTTTTATTGTGGAGAGGTAGATTTCATGATGATGAAATTATAGGTCTAAAACAAAAGAAAAATGATTCTTAAGAGGTTGAGCTGTTTCTCTTTCTTAAATCTTGAATCTACCTAAAATACATGTCCTCTTCCTGACTCAAAACTGCAAGGATCAAATGAGAAAATACCCACAAAATGTAATGATTTCTCTGTCAATTGCCTTGCACTGTGCACTATAGGGACCACAGTGGGGGCAACAGGGAATTGAGACGACAGAATAGAGGATGCCGTGTCTACGGGAACCCTCAGGATGGCATTGCTCATCTCACTCAGTAAGTAGCCTCCCAAGGTACCCTTCAAGTCCCTTTCTTTCAAGAATTTCTCTCATGGAGACTTTAAAGAACAGTCCCAGCCTGCTCCCAGAGCCAGAGTCCACTCTCTTACTGAGTATTCTCCTTTTCTTCTTTCCCCTTCCTCCTGCCCCCTTCTTTCTCCACCAAGCTGGGCTTCTGTAGCCCAACAGATATCAGTTAAACAGAAGAGAGACTTTGAAGATTCGCTTTCCCTGCCTTTTCACCCTCTCCCTGCCTCCTACACAGATTTTAAACCAACTGAGCCCTTGAAAGGCAGGTCCAAACACATCCAGACCATTTCTGGGCCCCAGAACAAAGTAATATTCTTTCTTCCTTCTCATCAGGACTTCTGGAACAAGAGTTTAATCCTCTGGGTCAGAAACCTTGAATGCCTGGGTAACATAATCTGTCTTTAATCTAGGAAACCCTCTCCAGAGTCTACTTTTGCCCACTTATCTTGCAATCAGTAATGAATATGAGAAGGTTAAAATGCATGCTGATGTGTTTCCTTCTCTGTTCTCCTTTCTCCAGTCCCCTCTGTCACCGGGATATGGTGAGCGTGGGGAGGCTTCAGTTCCAGGCTCTGGCCACTCCAGGTCATACCCGGGGCCACATGATTTATGTGCTGGATGGAGAACCCTACAAGGGACCCTCCTGCCTTTTTTCAGGAGATGTTCTCTTCCTCTCTGGCTGTGGTGAGTCCCACCCTCAAGTGGATGGGTGTGAGGGATACTGGTGAAGAGAGGAAGACTCCTAGTGAATAAAAGGGAGGAAGGCACAGGGCCAGAAAACCAAGGGCCCATCAGGTTAACCAGAGGATGCTCCTGTCCACTTAATGAGAAAGGACCACAAATCCAACATGTAATGTAGCACAAAATCAGTTAGTTTTTCCTGATATCAAGTAAAGAAAATCAAGGCATGATCAATCAAGGAATCAGGACAATTCCAGAGGTATTAGCTCCCCAGCTCCCTATATGAAGGTCAGAAAATTGTTTAAGGGGGAGGAGGCTGAGAAAGAATCCCAAAATGGTGACTAAACCCTCCAGTCTATTAGTCTCCTCTGTATTTTCATTGTATATCTCATCCCATTCTCCTCTTTCCTCAGGCAGAATATTTGGAATTTTTTTAGCTTTTTATTTTCAAAACATATGCATAAATAGCTTTTAACACTCACCCTTGCAAATGCTTGTGTTACAGATGTTTTTCTCCCTCTGTTCCCCCCCATCCCTCCCTTAGACAGCAAGTAATCCAATATATGTTAAGCATGGACAATTCTTCTATACATATTTCCACCATTACAGGCAGAATATTTGAAGGGACACCTGCAACCATGTTGAATTCGCTGGACCTCATCATGGGCCTGGGAGATGATACCTTGCTTTGGCCTGGTAAGAGAATCATTGCTTCTACTCTATCTTTACCACTGCTCTTCCTTCTCCCTCTGCCTCCCAACTTGGGGGGGCGACAAAAACTGTCCTCCAAGTTAGAAAAATTGTCTCTATGAGATATTGGATACAAACAAGGACTTCAAAGTCCAAAAAAGGGAAAAAAACCCTGATAACTAGATCCCAAGATCCCAACTCTGAAAGAGATAATTGTAGCCTGGATTTGCCAGCTGAATCTGACACCGGGATGATTTTTACTCATTTAATCATTTTTCTACTCGGACTCACCCCTTTGTAAGCAATTTGGATTACATTCCTTCTCTTCCTCCAAGGCCAGTATTTTTACACCTCCCACCTAGCTGACTAGCACCAGTAGAAGAAACAACATCCTGCTGGAATATATCCAGAACAGATTGCCCAACTTGGGAATGATGGGAGGGAGGAGCACTCAGAACTAGCTTCTGATTAGCAGAAACCCAGCTCAAGATGTGACTCAAGGTGGGGTAGTGGTTAACTAGTAGCCACAGCTCAAATGAAGACAGCCTCTGATTGCCCAGAGAGAAATCAGTGTGAGGTCCAATTTTTGATTGCCTGTATTACATATTAAAGGGTGGGTTCTCTGTTGATTGGAACTGGATCCAAGACCTGCTCTGGAGAGGTTGCCTGTGGTTCTACACCTGTTGTTCTCACTTTGATCACTCCACCCCAGCTGTTGCCCAGTCATAGACTTCTGAGAGGAGGGGAATCTTTTTTTTTATCTGGTGATATCCATCCTTATTTCTCCCCTGAATGGTCCAGGTCATGAGTATGCCGAGGAGAATCTTAGCTTTGCAGGTCTGGTGGAACCAGAAAACCTGGCACGAGAGAAGAAAATGCAGTGGGTTCAACAGCAGCGCCTGGAATACAGGAGCACGGTGAGGGAGAAAGCGTGGGATAACTGGGAAGTGAAATGGTAACAGCAGTTGTAATAATTCACCTTTTTAGCTCTTCAGAACAAAGCTTCTTAAACCATGGTTCGTGACCCCATATGGAGTCTTATAACGGAATGTGGAGGTCATGAAATTATGATTGATTATCAGTGAATGTTTGATTTGTATGCCTGTTTTATATATCTATATACTAGGAGTTGCATAAAAATTTCCCAGGCTAAAAGGGATCATGAGTGGAAAAAGTTTAAAAAGCCCTGTTTTAGAGTAATCAGAGTACTTTCCTAATAATTTTCCAGTGGGTAAAGAAGGGAAAGTTTTATCTCTCCTTTGCAGACAATAAAGCATTCTCTTCATTTGACTAATGTAAATTGAATACCAGAAAAGTAAAATGACTGTGCACGTGGTCAATAACAGAGAGGTCTTCTTACTCTTGAGTCCAGAGCTTTTTCTAATCTGCCAGATCAGTTCTTAATGAAAAATAGAAATTACAAGGCCACCTCTCCACTCAGGCTATCCAGGAATACCAATTTTACTTATTTCTCTGGAAAACACTAGACTTGGTCTCATGAGAACTGGTTTACCTGGCTCTCTTAGTTACTTCAACAAATATTTATTTTTTTTAAATAATAGCTTTTTATTTTCAAAATACAGAGTCATGCACCCTGGCAAAACCTTATATTCCAAATTTTTCTCCCTCCCTTCTCCTCACTCCCTCCCCTAGATAAAAAATAATCCAATATATTCAACAAATATTTATTAAGCCATTAAGCACTTCCTCTTTTTTTGCCAGGCACTGGGCATATAAGGATAAAAATTATACAATCCTTAAAGGCAGTGACTTACAGTCTACCGAAGAGGATTATTATGCTATATTCTTCCCAATGGCTTTGAGATCTCAGACAAAGTCCACACAAGTCTTTTTAAGTAGAATGATAGAGAACACTTCACTATCCTTGGACTCAGTGAGCAGCCTCATATGACCTCTATCCTTCAAGTATTAAGAGAACTGGCAGATAAGTTTGAAAAGCAGAAGTACTCCAAAATTGGAGAAGGGAAAACATCCTGATTTTCATAAAAGGAAACACATAAAAGGCCAGTGAATTATAGGCAAAATTCAAGAGCACATTATTAAAGGAAGGGTTATTGACCACCTAGAAACTGGTCATCACTGTGATCCAGGATGGCCTCATTAAGAAAAGGAGACCTCATTTCCTTTCTTGACAAATTCCTAGATTGGTAGATCAAGGGAATTCTGTCTGTGTGGTTTTCCTAGATTTTAGCAAAAACATTTAAATAGCCTCAAGCTTTTCTTAAACCTTATGAGATCTTACAAGACTTATAGAGAGATAGCTAGCATAAACTATGTGAATTTTTAAAAAGGTAAATGGTCAGGACCAAAAAGTAGTTATTGAGTTGATGACAACTTAGAGAGAGTTCTGAGTGGAAGAATCTGTTTTTGGACCAGTAGCCACCTTTATCGATGATTTATATGACAACGTAAATGAGCAGATGATACAAAACTAGGAGAAAATACTAACATCCTGGATGAGAGTCAAAATTCAAGAAAAGTTTAACAGTTGAAACACTGGTTCAAAATTAATCAAATGGAATATAGGAGAGATAAATGTAAACTCTTTTCCTTGGGTACAAGAAATCAATTCCACAAATACAAGATAGGGAAGGTATGGCTAGATAGCCACAATTTATTTGAAAAGGCTTTGCTGTTGTGGTAGATTGTAATCTAAATAAATAACTCAATATGGCAGCTGAGAAGGCAGGGACATGATTGCTGTCTTCAGGTATCTGAAGGCCGTTCAGGTAGAAGAGAGATTAGATTGGATGTGCTGAGAAGGCAAACCTGGGAGCTATTGGTGAAATTTCAATGAGACTTGATGTCATGAAAAACTTAATAATATGAGCTATCCAGAAGAATGGAGTGTCCCCAGAGGTAGCAGGTGGCTCCCTTTTAGAGTTCTTTAAGCAAAGGTTGGCTGACCACTTAGATATGTTATAGAGGGATTCTTGTACAGGTGTGACATTTGGTGATTTGGCATAATGAGTATAATCACAATTAAACTTGGGAGCTCTGGGCTCCCCAGCTCCAAGCCCAAGATTCTTCCTTACCCCCTGTGTGCTAATGCTGTCTATTGCCTCACTCCCCAGTGTCCATCCACCATTGGAGAGGAGAAGACATACAATCCATTCCTGAGAACCCACTGCCTTGCTCTTCAGGAGGCTTTGGGACCCCTTCCTGGCCCTGGTGGGGATGCTGGCCCCTCCAGAGCGCGACTCCTTGAAGAACTTCGGAGGCGCAAAGATCAGCACAAGGGCAAATGAGACCCCTATTTGCTGGGGGCCCTTTTAATTCTCCACTCCCCTCCTTCCCTATCATTAGCACATTTGCCCTTCCCAATATTGCCTCTCTTCCCCTCACTCTGACAGAGGAAGGAGCAGAAAAAGTCATCGACTTCATGGTGGACTTCAAAAGGAGTGTATGGATGGAAAGAGGTCTCGAGGGGAAGGGGACTGGTTACAAATGATGGGGTTCATGGGTAGAGAGAAGAAGAGAGAAAGGAAGTGAAGAATATTCCTTCTCCTTCATCTCCTCCTGCTACCCATCTTAGTCCTGGGGTTTCCTTGAAGGGAGGTTGGGAGCTTAGAAGGAAACTGGACGGTTGAGGTCTTCTGGGTCAGTCTTATCTCGAGCCTTGTCTACCCCCTGACCTCCACCACTGGAAGCCTCCATCCCATCCAAATTCTGGATGTCCAGTGTTGCCTTTTCCCACTGAAACCCCAAAAAAGTGGCCAGTGCCAGATGAGGCAAGAGGAAGAGGATCAGACTGAGAGGAGGGCCACTGGGATTTAAATCTAGTTCCCTCTAATCTTTCTTCACACCCTTTCCCTAGGGAATTTGAAATAAAGTCCTTCAAGGGAATCGGCTAATGGATTTCTTTTGGAAAAGGTAGTGGTGTTCAATGGCTAGTTTCGGTTCTCACAGAACAAAACAAAACCTCTTTGTCCACTGGTTTCTTTGGGGCCAACATCTAGAAGGCTCTTTTTTGTAGGACCAACACAAAACAGAAAGGAGAGAGCATCCCTTTTCTCCTCAGATGCTCCTCTTCCTTTGACTGTACTTCTTGCTTCACTACCATCTCCAACTTGTAAAAAGAAAATATTGCTTTTAAAGACCACCTTGCTGGACTACAAACCCAAAACTCCAGAGAGGTATTGCAAGTTCTTAAAAATAGGGACCTGCTGATTCTTTTAGGTATCACATATTTCAGCATCGGGAGCCTCTAGAAGTCTTGATGACCAACCTCTTTGCCTCTGTCCAGCCTGGGAGCCTCTCATTCCGAGAGACCTCTAAGCTTCTTGTTGCATTGTCCCCTGCTTCTTATTCATGAGAAGTCTTCATCTCTAACTAACCTAAACCCTTCTTGCTGTACTCTCAATCTATTTGCTCCTATCTTTAGTTTTGATGGAAAATATCTGGAATGTGAAATAACCCTTCTAACTGGAAAACAATTATTGGACCCCATCCCTTCCTTATCTTTTTTTAAGCTGGACCTCTCATTCCATTGGTATAATGAGCTCCCCAAGAAGATGTTGCTTTCCCCAATGTAGATGGCCACTTGCAACGGGAATAATCTTGAGAATTGACTGTGTGTTTCAGAATCTTCCTGGCTTGAAGACCCGTTCTCCAGCCACTTCTGAATTTCATTATAAATATTGACTTTTTAATGGTTTCTTTTTGGTTTTGTTTGTTTGAGAGAGGTAACAATCAACTCTCCTTTGCTTACATAGGATTATAGCAAGCTTGAAGTGATGATAATTTTGAAGAATGGAGTGAGAACAGAGTGGCAGATTTCCATTGTCCTAAACTGTCTAGCTTTTAAAGTTTAGGTTAGCACAGTTACTTTAATCCAGACCTCCAGAATAATAAGACATTATTGTTTGAAATCAATGGTTTGCCTGAGGCGTGGTCATCCAGACAAGCTTCTGCTTCTTCTTAAGACATTGTCTGCTGTAGACAGGAAGGTCTTTCTGCCCCTTCTCTATAACCTTTTATATCTGAAATTTTTCCTTGTTATAAACTCAGAACTTTCTTGCCAATTGAAGCTTACCAGCTTGAGTCGGGGTTTCAGAGACACATGCTAAAGAGTTTGACCTTGTCTCTCTTCCCCCTCCTAGAGCAACCTTGTTGTGTGAGACAGTCCCAGGTATGCCCAATACAAGAGGAATTATCAGTCAGGAGGGTGCCTCTTTCTGGATCCCCTTTTTGCCACAACCTAAGATCATTGTACTAGAACCTGTGTTACTCTTCTTCCCTTCTGGGTGCCAGTTGGTTTTTTGCCCTGTGATCCAATTGTGTACTGTGATCCAATTGCACCTTTCTGCCCTGTGTTCCTTTATTTCCCCACCTGTATCGTGTTAAACTACAAGCCTTCCCTTGTGAGTTAATGTATCCCTAATAAAAGTCTCTCTCTATTTTTTTGCATTAATAGTTGTTCTTTTTTTTTCAAAATTCCTTTAAGTCTCTATAATGGAAACTCCCAACATGCTTCATATAGAATATCAAGAGTTCTAGAAGGCTGTGAACATATTTGGAGGGACTGCCTATGACATTTATGGAAAGATGTCATTAGTCAATGATCATTTTTTTTAATTTGATTTTTTTTAAAGTTCTACATGTACATTCATTTGTTACATATTTTCAAATGAGTCATGTTGGGAGAGAAAAATCAGAACGAAAGGTATTTTGTTATTTTTCTTCTGTTTTTTTTTTTCTTCCTGGTGGTTTTCCCCTTTTTTTCTGATAATTCTGTCAACATGTCTTATATAGATATATGTAATAAAAAAAAAGTGTACCTGTATAATGCTTTTAAGAAAATTAAAAATAAAAAGTTTGTGGGGAAAAACCCCCCAAAACTTAGTCATCTGCTAAATACATAAATGTCTCATGTATTGATCTGCATTCAGTCTCCATAGTTCTTTCTGGATGCAGATGACATTTTCCATCCAAATGTATATAGAAGTAGATTTAGAGTCAGAATTAGAATTAGGATATTCTTCAATTTGATTATTAACAGAAACACAATTCAGTGTTGGGGGGACTTGAAGGCAATATCATACTCATTCAGTATTAGTGGAGTTACAAACTTGTTGAAACTTTTTAGAGATGTGGGAGTAAACTTTTAAAGTTACCCCAAAACTCATTTTAGTCTTGCCTTAAAAATTCCTTTGTCAAGAATGTACCCTGGAAGTGTCATCAAATCCAAAAGAGATCTGTGTGACCAAACAATTTCAAAACATCTTATGAATAAAAACACACACACACACACACACACACACACACACACACACACACACACACACACCAGTCCTGGAAACAACCTAAATGCCCAACAAGGGAACCACTAAAAAAAATTGTAGTGTATTAATGTAATAGAACACTACTTTTAAAATTGACAAAGCAAAGCAAAAAAAAAAAAAAAAGTTTGTGTATGTGAGGGGGCTGAAGCTATATAAGTATTAAATATGAACAAAAAGTAGGTAAAAAATAATTTTCGTGACTAAAAAATTATCATGATATTTTATCACTTGAATTCATGAATTTAAAGTAAATACTTTGCAAGTGTGGTTAGTTGTAGTGATTTTTACTGTTTTTTTTTTTCTTCCTTGTTAGTCATGCTGTGAAAGAAGGAGGAAAAGGGAAAAGTCCCAAAAATAAACAAAAAATGAAAATAGAATTTAAACTCCAAAGTTCTTTTTCTTTCTATCATGAGTCTTTTGGAATTGTCTTGGATCAATGTTTTAAATTAAATATAGATAGAGACATATGTGTATGTATATATATAAATATATGTACATGTATATTTAAGTTATAAGGATGTTAAGGGGAGAACAATATTTTCCCCCTGAAAGGTTAGTGACCCCTGATCTTGTTGAATATTGACTGAACCAGTCACTACTAGTTTCATTTTATTGGTCGTGTATTGTAATGGTATTTAGACTGGGTGAGGAGTAAATGGGATTAGGCTAGTGGATGGGAGAAATAAGGGAAAGTAGCCAGATGAAATGTGATTTGTGTGTCTTAGGATGGATGATTTTGGGGGAGGAGAGGAATGTCACCTGATGCTTCTATGTGGTAGGTTACAGCCAAAGTTGGGGCTGGGGGAAGTTAGTAGGGCAGTGACCTCTAGTGGGCAGTCATCTTCAGACATCAGCAAGTGAAAGAAGGCCTGGTCTTATAAATAAAATGACAGAATATGAAGAATTTATTTGGTGAATAGAGAAACAGACCCAGAGACATTCAATGGCACAGCTAGCTAGAAGTGAGCACCCTAATTATGATTTTTACAGTATTATAAAACTTTCAGAGGTGGTAGAGACCTGAAACTTCTCTTCCCTTCTCTTCCCCAACCACCCCCTTAATTCAAGCCCATATATCACTTTTAATAATAAAAAAAATACTAAACTCTTTATTATGCCTCCCAGTTTCCAGTTTTTATTCTTTTCAATGCATGTTCCATATAGCTGCCAAAATACTCTTCCTAAAGTACAAGTCTGATCTCATCACTCCCTTGCTTAATCACCTTCTTGCCTCTAAGATCACAAACAAACTCTTCAGATTGACATTTAAAACTCTTTAGACTCTGGCTCCAGCCTACTTTTCCAGTTTTGTTATACATGTTTTTTTTTTCCCATGCCCTTTGTGTTTTTAAAATTATTTATTTTTAATATTCTTAAATTTTTTTTGAGTTCCAAACTTTCTCCCTCCTCCTGCCACCTCCCCCACACATTGAGAAAGTAAGCAATATATCAATTATACTTATGAAGGCATGCAAAAAAATTTTCTGTATTAAACATATTGCAAGCTACAACAATAAAAAGCAAGAAGCATGAAGTGAAAAAATATGCTTCAATCTGCACTCATATTTTGTCAGATTTCTCTCTGACAGTGAAGAACATTTTTCATCCTGGTTCCTTTGGAATTGTCTTGAATCTGCATTAATCAGAGTAAGTCTTTCAGAGTTGATCATTGTTACAGCATTGTTATTGCATACAATATTCTGATTCTGCTCACTTGATTTGCATCAGGACATATAGATCTTCCCAGGTTTTTTTGAAACCATCCTTCTTATAACACAATAGTAGAGTTACTCACAATCATACGCCACAACTTGTTCTGCCATTTTCCAATTGATAATGCCCTTTGTATGGAACTATGCCCAAAAAGTTATCAAACTGGGTATACCCTTTGATCCAGCAGTGCTACTGATATCCCAAAGAGATCTTAAAGAAGGGAGAGGTATCTGTATGTGCAAAAATGTTTGTGGCAGTCCTCTTTGTAGTGGCCAGAAACTGGAAGATGAATGGGTGTCCATCAATTGGAGAATGGTTGGGTAAATTATGGTATATGAAGGTTATGGAATATTATTGCTCTGTAAGAAATGACCAGCAGGATGATTTCAGAAAGGCCTGGAGAGACTTACATCAACTGATGCTGAGTGAAATGAATAGAACCAGAAGATCGCTGTACACTTCAACAACAATACTGTATGAACATGTATTCTGATGGAAGTGGAAATCTTCAACATAAAGAAGATCTAATTTAGTTCCAGTTGATCAATGAAGGACAGAAACAGCTGTACCCAGAGAGGGAACACTGGGAATTGAGTGTAAAATGTTTGCACTATTGTCTTTCTACCCAGGTTACCTATACCTTCGGAATCCAGTTCTTACCATGCAACAAGAAATTTGGTTTTACACACATATATTTTATCTAGGTTATACTGTAACACATTTAATATGTATGGGATTGCCTGTCATCTAGGGGAGGGAATAGAGAGAGGGAGGGGAAAATTTGGAAAAATGAATACAAGGGATAATGTTGTAAAAAAAAAATTGCCCATGCATATGTACTGTCAAAAAAATTATAATTATAAAATTAGTTTAAAAAAAATAATGCCCTTTGTATTTCAATTAAACCAACCTACTTGGTTGTTCCCTGATTTTGACACCTCATTCTTCCTTTCGACATTCTCTGCTTCCTTCAACCTTTTGGAACCAAAAGGTTGTTTTTT
This sequence comes from Sminthopsis crassicaudata, assembly GCF_048593235.1. Classification (NCBI taxonomy): domain Eukaryota; kingdom Metazoa; phylum Chordata; class Mammalia; order Dasyuromorphia; family Dasyuridae; genus Sminthopsis; species Sminthopsis crassicaudata. The sequence continues at coordinate 63,797,165 of NC_133619.1, read as the reverse complement.
TTTTTTTTAAATAGTTTTTTTCTTTTCAAAACATATGCATAGTTTTCCACATTCACCCTTGCAAAATTACGTTCCAATTTTTTTCTTCCTCTCTTCTCCCTACCCCCTTCCCAGATGGCAAGTAATCCATATGTTAAACATGTGCAATGGAACCAAACGTTCACATGAAGTCATGCAAAATACATGCAGAACCAGGAAAACAATATACACAGTTACAAGAACTTGCAAGAACAGTGCCGCGGATAGCAGAAATGGAATTTGTAAAAGCACGATAAAGAGAGGCAGCTAGGTGGCAGCAGTGGACAGAGCACCAACCCTGAAATCCGGAGTTCAAATCTGATCTCAGTCACACTTCCTATATCTGTGTGACCCTGCTCGAGTCACTTAACCCCAAAAAAGTACATTAAAGAGACCAAAAAAGAAATATTCTGGGAGAGGGACTCCTATGCGGAGATAAGATTTGTGAATATGGAACAAGGCACGTAAAATCAAATTATTTCAATGTATTAGTTTTACTGAATTTTTTTTTCTCTTCTTTAAAAAAAAAAAAAATTATTATACGGGAATATTCTCCGGGAAGGGTGATCAGAGGAACCAAAGACATTTAGGCAGTATAAAAACAAAGGTATCAATAAAAATCGATTTTAAAAAGATTCTCAGCCTCCCTTCAAGGATCCAATAGGGAATCTTTTCTGATCTCTCTAGCTCCCAGTGCCTTCCTTTTAGAATTACCTTACAACTATCTACCTTGTACCTACCTGTATGGGTATAAACATGTTATCTCTTCTGGATTTGTAACTCCGGTATCTCGCACAGTTCCTGGCCCAAAGTAGGCACTTGAATGCTTGTTTACTGAGTGAGTCCCCTTTGTTTTGGAGACCCCTCTCTCCTGGAATTGTTTCTGTTGTTCAGTGCTTCTCAGTAAGCTCTCTGAGGACTAGGATTGGGTTTATGTTTCTCTTCGAATCTCAGGCACCCAAGACAGTTCCTTGCACATTTTAGTACTTAATGATGAGTTTTGGGTTGGGTTGGTTTAAATCCCCTCCATTCTCACACACTCACTGCAGACACGGAAGGTCAACCTTCAGGATGAATCAGCTTGGACACTGGAGGCGTTAATAGCCCAGCCCACACAGCTCCCCTCCGAGGTGAATTTGGGGGTTGGGCTAGAAAGGAAGATAAAGTAAGGTGAAAATGGTGATGGCTCCTTTAAGAGGCAGCTGGCTGCCGGTTGCCATGGGGACCAGTAGACACATTCTGGAGGACCAGCAGCATGAAGGGCAGAGGTAAGGGGTCTGCGTTTCGGGGGTTAGTGCATCAGCCTCCTCCTCATCCTGAGCCCACCTCGAGAATCCCGGGGGTTCGAACGGGGCGGGCACTAGGAATGGTCCCCAGCCCCCTCCCCTTTCTGGACCTGCGTCACCTGTACCGTCCCCCTCCTTCCCACCTGTCTGACTAAACTCTGCCCCCAGGCGCCAAAAGTCCGGAGCCGGAGGTGCCGGAGGAACCCCAGCAGCCCGCGCCCGAAGCCAATTCTGCAGCCTTGAAATTTCTAGCTTCGATCAGTGAGCGTGCATCCCGGGCCCGGGGAGGGGGAGCGCCGGGGACCCGGAGCTGAGGAGGAGAGAGGAGCTGCTTCTCCCGCCGGGCGGTGTTTAAGTGAGACCCCTCCGGAAAAGCAGCCGGCCGGGCTCAGGGACTACCCGGCGGGGACCGTGGGCACCTGAAGACCTTATCCTCCCAGATCCTTTCCAGCTGGGGTTCTGGAAGAACAGAGGTTCTCACACTTGTGTGTGTGTTACACACCCCTTTGGCTTCTCAGATTAATCCTTTTAAAATAATTGAATAGGGGGCAGCTAGGTGCTGCAGTGGATATTGCACCAGCCCTGAAGTCAGGAGGACCTGAGTTCAAATGTGCTCAGACACTTAATACTTCCTAACTGTTTGTCCCTGGGCAAGTCACTTAACCCCAATTGCCTCAGCAAAAATAAATAAATAAAATAAAATCATTGAATAAATATTTAATTTTAATTAAAGGATAGTAAAAAAAAAAAAAAAAAAAAAAAAAAAAGATGTAACCCCCTCCAGTCCCACTCAATTTGATAGGCCAGAAATTTATCCAGGAACCATTAACCCCTTTCTCAAGAACTCCTTTCTCTTAGATGATTTCTTTTTTTTTTTTTTTTTTTTTTTTTAATGAGGTAATTTGGGTGAATTGACTTGCCCAGGTTCACACAGCTAGTGTTGAATGTCTGAGGTCACATTTGAGCTCAGGTCCTCCTGACTCCAGAGCCAGTGCTATATCCACTAGAGGATCGACTTGCCCCTATTAGATGATTTTTTGAAAAATAGCTTTTTATTTTTCCAAATACGTGCAAAGATTTGCAAACCTTGTGTTCCAAATTTTTCTCCTTCCCTCTCCTCTCCTCTCTCCCATGGATGTCAAGCTATCCGATATGGGTTAAACATGCCATTTTTTATTAGATGATTTCCAAAGTGTTATCTGGGAAACCAGGTAATCCTGTTCCTTCCTCTCACCCAGCCTCAGTTAACTTTTCTGAACCAAAGGGGACAAATATCTCTAGTTTGAATGGTGGACACTGACAGAAGCTCTTGAAAAGTTATGGGGCCTTTGGAGGAATGGGTTTAAGTTGGGAGAGGGGTGCGGAACAGAGGTGCTGAAGTCTGGAGCCTTTTATGGTTCCCATCTGCCTTGCCTCTCTTGCCCATAGGTAAAGAAGAAATTCAGTTGCTCTATTTTTCCGAGACTCTGAACATGATATCTGAGACTAACCAGACTCTGGGGGAATATTCCCTGAACATACAACAAGCCTATTACCAGAATTCTGAGGGGGACCTGACACTCAGTGCCCTAGTACACGCCACCAGCCGGGGTCAGCTGGAGGAAATCCCCTGTGGGACTTCTATCTCAGGTAAGACTTCTGATTCTGGACCTCTCCCTTATACCCTCTCCTCAGAAGTCTTACCTGAGATATCCTTGCAGCACCTCAATTCTTGGCTCAGAATCTCTTCCCCATTGCTTTACTGTTTGTTTTTGAGGAAATTGGGGGAGGGTTAGTGACTTGGTCAGGATCACATTCCCCATTGCTTTATTGTTAGTTTTTGAGGTGATGGGGGTAAGTGACTTGGTCATGATTACCCAGATAGTTAAGTTTTGAGCCCGGGAGTAAACTCAGGTCCCCCTGATTTCATTGACCATCCAGTGGGTCATCTAACTACCTCTCTTCCCCATTGTTTTATTAGCAATGGTGTGGAGGTGAGGCAGGTGAAACATGTCAAAGCTGCACTGGGCAAGGGTTTCTCCTGACAGTGTTAGGGGGTCTCCAAATACTCACATTGGTAACAACCGTCAGCACTCCAGAAGTCTCTTGGAGACTAGAATCAATCTGGTTCTTCTAGTCTGGGGCCCAAATCTCCTAGTCTCAAAGCTCCTTTAAACACCCTCCCCACCCTGCTCCTCCATCTCTCACACAACTAAGTTCTACCTTATCTCCTGTACATCAGGTCTCTCTCTTGCTTTCCTTTCAGGCTATGTCTCCTGGAATTTGGCAACATATGAGCAACACCATCATGAATTCATGAAGGTGTCAGGACCTACATTTCTCCTCATGTCTTTCCCCTCCCTCAGCACCATAGATCCTTAGCTTTGGCTTAATGACAGAGACTGCCCACTGTAGGAAAATGTGGAAATTTGGGGTAAGGTGGGTAGACCTGGGACTGGCTGAGGGACATGGATGTAAAGTGAGCTCCCAGGTACTTCCTGGCTATGATCATAGGCAAGGGACTTTGTCACTCTGATTCTTATCCTAAATTTCTTAATCAATAAAATAGAAATGTTAATTTTATAGTTCCTACCTCCCCAGGATGGTGTGAGAAAGTCATATTGTCAAACTTAACCATGTAAATATGAGTTGTATATTCTCAGGTACCCCAGAATTCTTTAATTTCTTAAATCTCCCCTTCTCCCCAATTTAAGCTACATCCCCTGAAAAGCATAGAACTGATAAACATAGATAAAGAATATAAGTGATAACATAGATAAAGAATTCAAAAGATCAGATTACACCACACTGCAACCCATAGGGGTCAATTTAGCCTTCACATATCCCCACCCTAAGCCTAGAAATCTACCACAATGGTGGAATGCACCCAAGCTCAGGCACCCCAAGACCCCAGCTGTTTTTTTGAGAGACTATGCCTTTGGCTCCTTCATCAACTTGTTCCTATATCCTCCATTGGTCTTAAATTTGGCAGTTCCTACCCCTGCCGATCGACAGGAAGACTACGTTACTGATGGACAAGGAAGACATGCTGATGACTAGGGTCCTCAAGGAAGGTGAGGTGAGTAGGAACCCTCAACTGGAGGGAAGGCATCATTGAGCACCTTTTTGAATGATTAGTCTGGGTATGTAGTAGGCAGGAGGTGCTGGACTAAAGACTCATCTTTGAGCCCTACTGCCCTAAGGTTTTAGCTACTCCCATTCCCTCTCCTTGCCACTAGGAATTCTAACCCATAAAATGTCTCGAGCAGGATATAAAGACGGAAAAGTTATCGTTCAATCTGAGTATGATGGATGGGTTCATCTCAGAGTCTGCCAACCTGGTCCTGCTCAGAGTGATGGGGTGGCGACGGAAGGTTCCCCACAATGCCAAATTCCTGACCCTTGATGAAGAAGGAAAGCTCTGCAATTCCACCTATGTGAGGGGGCTGTGGAGCTGGGAGTGAGCTGGGGGGAGGGCAGAGAAAAGGGGTTCTGTGGACTTAGGAAGAGAGGGATGAGTTGGGAAATTATCCATGGTCCTGAAGGAGAGTTGCTAAGGGACAGAGATCATTGAGTTAAAAACCAGGAGGTTGGAGCTGGGTACCATTCAAGAAAAAAATAGCAGGCAGGAGGAAAGAACTGAAGAGATGGGAGAAAATATAGTCACCATATCTTCATTCCACCTTTGTGGCAGGAAAAAAAAAGAGGTTCAGCTTGTTTGAGGAGTATTGAGACAATTACAAAGAAAGGTATTCAGGGGTAGGTAGGAGAAGGAGAGGGTCAAACTTGAGGAAGGGAGGGGAGTACCTGATCCATGGCCACTTGTCTCTCCATCCCCACCTCCCTTAGGAAGCCCTGGGCTTTCAAACCATTCAACTGGGCTCCGAGAAGGCTGAAGCAATGGTGGTAGAACAGACAATGCATTCCAACGAAGACATCCCCATGACATGGCAGTACTACCTGTTACCTGATGGGTGAGCAAGTTTACTGAGTGGAAGGTGGCTGATGGCGTAATAGGTGTGAGGGTCTGGATGGATGTGAGGAAGTAGAGGTGATGAATGAATGAAGGTCTTCTCTTTTTCAGGCTTAAACATCCATAATAGATCTTCATTTGATGGTCTATCTCCCGGCCCCTCACCATACCTATTGCCTTCTGGGATTTACTAAAACATGATGCTTAAAACTGAATATGATACTTCACATGTAGTCGGACTAGAGGAAGAATAGAAGAATAGTGTCTTGTACAAGGCAAAATAGAGAAGTATCTGCCTTAGGCAGGACATTATTCCTTTCTTGATGCATGCAAGATTCTCATTAGCTGATTGGCTGTTTCGTCATACAAATTTTTTTCGTTTAATTTTTATTTTTTCTCAATTACATATAAGCAAAAAAATTTTAAGACACATTTTTAAAAATTTTGAGTTCCAAAGTTCTTCCTTGTCCCCTCCTTGAGAAGGCAAGCAATCTGATGTAAACTATATCTATATTGTTATCAACAGTATGGTTTTTGGTATACATAAGAAGTATGGCTCAACCTGCATCATATGCTATCAATTATTTCTCATGCTGATTATTAACGTTGATCATGTATTCCACTGAGACCCCAAGGTCTTTTTCGCATGAACTGTTACTGAGTTTCTATGGAAGTAAATGGTATAGATGATAGTGGATTATAGATGGCGATAAATGAATTTGAGAGTCAGTGGGAGGCTCGAATGGTCCTGAGTCTGTTTGAGTAGTCTGCATCAGGGTGGGGAATGAATAGATATTTCTAATGATCAGACTAGGAGAAGAGAGGGGAGAATTGAATTTTTCCCTCCAAACCTCCTCACACCCCACTTTTGTCATCCTCATTAAAAACCCTCCTTTTCTTCCTTTAGGCACCTGGCCAAGAGAATCCAGGTGGGTTCCCCCTTCTGCTGCATCATCAACAAGATGCCCATAATAAGACAGGCGGGTAAGTAGGGAGCCAAGTCAAGCAGGGAAATCATACCCTGGAGTTTTTCTAGGCTAAAAATCAGGACATAAGCTTGGCTTGATAAAGGCTTTATTATTATTTTTTTTTTCCCCCTGAGGCTGGGGTTAAGTGACTTGCCCAGGGTCACACAGCTAGGAAGTGTTAAGTGTCTGAGACGAGATTTGGACTCGGGTCCTCCTGAATTCAAGGCTGGTGCTCTATCCACTGCGCCACCTAGCTGCCACCTAAAGGCTTTATTATTTTTTTTATTAATTTTATGATTATAAAATTTTTGGACAGTATATATGCATGAGTAATTTTTTATAACATTATCCCTTGTATTCATTTTTCCAAATTTTCCCCTCCTTCCCTCTACTCCCTCCCCTAGATGACAGGCAATCTCATACATGTTAAATGTGTTACAGTAGAACCTAGATACAATATATCCGTGTGTTGCATGGTAAGTATTGGATTCCGAAGGTATAAGTAACCTGGGTAGATAGACAGTAGTGCTAACAGTTTACATTCACTTCCCAGTGTTCCTTCTCTGGGTGTAGTTATTTCTGTCCATCATTGATCAGCTGGAAGTGAGTTGGATCTTCTTTATGTTGAAGATTTCCACTTCCATCAGAATACATCCTCATATAGTATTGTTGTTGAAGTGTACAGCAATCTTCTGGTTCTGCTCGTTTCACTCAGCATCAGTTGATTTAAGTCTCTCCAAGCCTCTCTGTATTCCTCCTGCTGGTCATTTCTTACAGAGCAATAATATTCCATAACCTTCATATACCATAATTTACCCAACCATTCTCCAATTGATGGGCATCCATTCAACTTCCAGTTTCTAGCTACTACAAAAAGAGCTGCCACAAACATTTTGGCACATATATGTCTCTTTCCGCTCTTTAGTATTTCTTTGGGATATAATCCCAATAACAGCAATGCTGGGTCAAAGGGTATGCACAGTTTGATAACTTTTGGGGCATAATTCCAAATTGCTCTCCAGAATGGCTGGATTCTTTCACAACTCCACCAACAATGTATCAGTGTCCCAGTTTTCCCACATCCCCTCCAACATTCATCATTATTTGTAACTGTCATCTTAGCCAATCTGACAGGTGTGTAGTGGTATCTCAGAGTTGTCTTAATTTGCATTTCTCTAATCAGTAGTGATTTGGAACACTCTTTCATATGAGTGGATATAATTTCAATTTCATCATCTGAGAATTGTCTGTTCATATCCTTTGACCATTTATCAATTGGAGAATGGTTTGATTTCTTATAAATTAGGGTCAGTTCTCTATATATTTTGGAAATGAGACCTTTGTCAGAACCTTTCCTTTTAAAATTTTTTTCCCAATTTGTTACTTCCCTTCTAATCTTGTTTGCATTAGTATTGTTTGTATAGAAATTTTTAGTTTGATGTAATCAAAATCTTCTATTTTGTGACCAATAATGATCTCTAGTTCTCCTCTGGTCATAAATTCCTTCCTCCTCCACAGGTCTGAGAGGTAGACTATCCTCTGTTCCTCTAATCTATTTATGATCTCATTCTTTATGCCTAAATCATGGACCCATTTTGATCTTATCTTGGTATATGGTGTTAAGTGTGGATCCATATCTAATTTCTGCCATACTAATTTCCAGTTTTCCCAACAGTTTTTTTCAAATAATGAATTTTTATCCCAAATGTTGGTATCTTTGGGTTTATCAAACACTAGATTGCTATAGTTGTACCCTTTTTTGACCTTTGTATCTAATCTGTTCCACTGATCGACCAGTCTATTTCTTAGCCAGTACCAAATGGTTTTGGTGACTGCTGCTATATAATATAGCTTTAGATCAGGTACACTTAGACCACCTTCCTCTGAGTTTTTTTTTTCATTAATTCCCCTAAAGGCTTTATTATTAAAGTCATGCTAAAAGCATCCTTCCTAGACCCTAGATAGTGTCCACCTTTATGGTGTGACAACTGGTAACAGAGGAGCTAGTTAAAGTAGGAAAGGGCCTTCCAGAAAGGGGCAGCATTTCCATTAATTCTGCAAATGACTAGGATCTGAGGCATCAGGATATTGTGGAAAAGAAGAATGAATTTTGAACCAGGTCTAGGTTTGAAATCTTACTACCCATAAGACCATCTTAGGCGTGGCTATATCCTTGCATAGACCTCAAGGACCTCAGTTTCTTAATCTAGTAACAATAATATCATCTGGCATTTATATAGCATTACAAGGTTTAAAGGGTGTTTTACATAGTATCCCCTTTGGCTTTCACATTAACCACCTATTGTTCACTCATTTCCAACTCTTCATATCCCTATTTGGGGTTTTCTTAGCAAAGATACTGGAGTGGTTTACTATTCCTTCTCCATCTCATTTTACAAATTAGGAAACTGAGGGAAACTGGGTTAAGTGATTTGCCCAGAGTCACACAGGTCATATTTGAACTCAGGTTTTCTTGACTTCAGTGCACTCCATGCACTATGGTAGTACCCAGCTGTCTATAATTATTATTTGGGGGAGGCAGTTGGAGTTAAGTGACTTGTCCAGTTAGTAAGTATTAAGTGTCTGAGGTCAGATTTGAACTCAGGTCCTCCTGACTATGCTTTCTAGTTGCCTTTGCTACCCCTTAGTATTATCCCTATTAATAAGCCAGGTGGGTGACAGAATATATAGAGCATGGGCCAGGAGTCAGGAAGACTCACTTCAAAAATGTATTCAAATATGGCCTCAGACATTTTCTAGCTTTGTGATTCTGGACAATTTTTTTGCCCTGTGTGTTTGTTTCTCAGTTTTCCTCACCTGTAAAATAGGAATAATAATAGCATTTAAGTATCAATTGGAAATGATTTGTATTAAAAAACAATCCTCCCCCCAAAAAATAGCATTTAATTCACAGAGCTGTGAAGATCAAATGAGTTAACATTAACAAACCTTACACTCAAAGGTATTAAGTATTCTCTTAATCATCATCATTATTATTGTTATCTCTGATCCTATCATTTGTAAATAAGGAATTTTTATTGGATAATCTCTAAGGTTCAGTCTTGCGTTAGGTCTGGCAATGAGTTCGGCACACAGCATATATACTGTATACATATATACCCTAAAATTGAGGTCAGAACTTGCTTTGTAATGAGTCTCCTACATCCCCTCTTCCTGTTTCTTCCTGAGCCCCATTGGGCCAGCCCGGAAGGGATGTGGAAGGCCAGAAGGATGTTTCCAACTTTCTAATCTTTCTCCTCCTCTACCTCTTTCTTCCTCCTGCCCAGATGAGACTGAATCCAAACCAGTGTTTGAAAAGAAACACCTGGATTGGGAAGAGGATCTTCAGCTCTCTGCCATTTACCGAGATCGAAAGGTAAAAGAATCTGATGGTCAAGAGACAAGATCCTGGTGGATCCCCAGAGAGGATCCTAAAAGGCATTGGAAGGGATCTAGGAGCTAAGATTTCTAGCGCACCCCTCCATTCTCAGGGAGTCTATGAAAACATTTTATCCTCATCCCAAGAGTGTTTTTATTATGGGGTGGAAAGCAATTAGGTGGAGAAGTGGATAAAGCAGCAGCTTTGGAGTCAGGAGAACTTGAGTTTAAATATGCCCTCAACACTGAATAATCCTGTGTGACCTTGGGCATGTAACCCCAAGTGCCTCTCAAAAAATAAACAAACAAATAAAATAGTCGGTCAAAGAGGAAGCAAAACAAGGAGAAGACAATTAAGACTGCTAACAGCCCAAGACACAAAATGGGGGAAAGGGGCCCAATTTTTCCTTTAGCCTAGAAAGAGACTGAGTCAAACTATGAAGACTTTTCACTTTGGCTCTGAATTTGAGTTTAGGTTCAAATTGAAGCTTTAACTATTTGACTGAAGGTCACTTCCTTATCTCTAAAATGAGATTGTACCAAAAGATTCTCTGTTCTTTTCTGGTGAGGGTCATTTCCTCATCTCTAAAATGAGATTGTACCAGACGATCTTCTGTTTTTATGTATGTTCTCTGCCCAGGAGGAGCTCCAGGCCAGCCATACCACTTTCATGCGCCATCACCCAGAGGCCC